>NC_137116.1:8434351-8514351 GCF_949357685.1 Gobio gobio | reverse complement strand
AATCTGTTTTTAATTAACTGTCACCCCCCTTTTTGAGAATACACATGAAAATGCACTATCGAAACTTAAAGGGTTGTAATTCAAGAGTGCTTTGGAATATAGACCTAAGTTTGGTCTCTTTTTAAAACAGACACTCGGCAGATAATTGCTGAAGTCAAAGCAATTCAAAATATGTAAGTATGAAAAAGTTATGAAGTTTAAATTTACTGTAAATAAAAAATACTGTACTAAATATGTTTTATTTTATATAAAACATATATTTTACAAAAAAATTTTAATCTAAAATTACTATAAAATCAAAGCCATATGTCTAACCAAGTTGTGTTCCAAATTTGAAGTTGATATCACAAAAATTTAAGTTCCCATGAGATTTTGTTTAGGCGCTATACCAAAATTAGCCACCGGGTGTCATTGAAATTCCATTGATTGTTTTCTGATGCATTTTCCTGTAAATTTCTGTCCAAATGTCGCTTCCATCACAAAACGGTCACCAAATATGGAACCTTGAGACTCAGACCTTTCCGACGATATATGTGTTTTGTCAAGATTAGAAAAGATTTTGATTATAAAGTAGTTCAAATAAATGTTGTAACATGAAACCTGACACCGCCCACTAGGGGAGGAGCCCGCTAGAAGAACTTAAAGTACCATTTCCATGGTAACGCAACGTCCAATTTCAAAACGGTTTTCACAGGATGATTTTTGAGTTCGTAAGCTTTTGAATGATACCTAATTTATGATAATTACTAATCAAAAATAGAGTGCCATGCGTCCCGCTAGCGGGACGGTGACGGTTAAGAGGTTAACAGGCAGCTTCTTAAAGGTTTGTCAGTAAACGGCCACTGTTATGATTAAACTGAACCTCGTTTACAAAGAAAAATGCTCTGAAAAATGCAAAATGCTCCGAACAAACATATAATGCTCCAACTCGACACATTAAAATAAACCCTCCACTTGTTTCTGACCCTGGGATCCTTCTGAAGTCTGTACAGAGACACAATCCAGCCGTTTAAAAGGGCCATGGACTGAGAAATCACATTTTCCTTGAGCTTTTGACATATAAGAGGTCATCATACTATAAGAATATCCTGTACATTTCATAACTGAAAACTTCCGTCATTTTATCTGGCCAACAACACAAATAATGGTTGTTTAAATATGAGTCATCATAGGTTCACCACGGGGTAATATAATTATTAAATTATCTTTCTTCCACATAGTATTGATATTTAAACTATTGGCCTAATATCAGTTCACACATACGCTTATCGCAGTGTTAGTTGTAGTGGGTGATTTACAACAAGCCACCGAAAAATATTCGCTAACATATCAGACTCAAGGAAAAATACATTGGTTATCATCATGTTTTGTCATTGCTAATTTATTAATAACTCACTTCGTCTGTTTTAAAGGGGGGGGGGAAAGAATCACGTCATCCGATGTTTAAAGTGAATAAAATAAGCCCTTACTGGAGTTCAGAAACTACTGAAGTCCCACCGGATTTGTGTGTGTGTGTGTGTGTGTGTGTGTGTGTGTGTGTGTGTGTGTGTGTGTGTGTGTGTGTGTGTGTGTGTGTTTGTGTGTGTAGGTGAGATGTGCGGTGGACCAAACCACTGTGAGGCAAGAGACGGGGGACTCACAATGTTTCTAAACTTAAAACGCATTTTTCCCCACGTTTGAGTTTGTATTGTTTTACTATTTACACAATTATTTTAAGAATATATAATTATATTATTTATACGGTGACACATTGCTGCCACATACATATAATACATATATTTTTTCACTCAATTATGTCGTAATAACAAGATCTTATGTCATTTTAACGACATACTTTTCTCGTAATAACGAGATCTTATGTCTTTAAAACGTCATCTTTTCTCGTAATAACGAGATCTTATGTCATTTTAACAACATATTTTCTCGTAATAACGAGATCTTGATGTTAAAACGACATCATTTTCTCGTAATATCGAGATCTTATGTCTTTAAAACGTCATCTTTTCTCGTAATAACGAGATCTTGTGTCATTAAAACGACATATTTTCTCCTAATAAGGACATGTTGTACAGTGATGTCTACAAAATATGCCTGTATCCACATTAGAGAATTCATATAGACCATTTGCATTTGTCACACTTCCATGTCTGAAAAGCAGAAGCAAGCTCAGAGTAAAATAGGCTCTTCCGCTGCCTGTATCAGTGGCAGTGCCCACAGCACGAGAGTATTGTAATTTATTGATGTAGCCTGCAGTTCATAACAGCACGGGTAACAGGTGCCATGGACCGCTAATGTTCGCATCAGTGGCATAACTTTAACCTAGAAATTACGGACCCCGGTGCACAAATTGGCTATCATACCTATCTATAATAGGTCTACTGTAATATATTGTATGTTATACTGTAATACATATATTGTAGAAATGTATTAAAAAGAAAGACGCTTTCAGCCTTAATGAAAGGCCGCGGAAACAGGCCAGTGGGTTCGTTACGCACGTCAATCCATTCCCGGCGTTCTTATTTTGCTTCTTATGTATTAAATATACAGGCCATTAGTTTATAAAAACCTTGATCAAAATTATAATACAATTTATAGAAAACGAAATTCACTTTAAAGAAATGATTTCTGCAAAACAACACTCAATAAAAAGCATGTCTGACCCCACTCCATGTCTCCAGACATATTGCGCGTCTTATAGCCTATCTTACTCATGCTGCTCACTTTTCATCATCAACATATGAAATTAAAACAATAATATAATAGGCTAATATTTAAACATATAGCCTAACTATGAATCTAAATAGGCTACGTTTTGCATGTAGCCAGCAAAAATGATAAATATTAAAGAATTTGCGGGTGCTTGTGGATACAGACATATATACACACATAACTATACAACACATGTCCTTATTAGGAGAAAATATGTCGTTTTAACGAGAAAAATATGTTTTAACGACATAATTTTCTCGTAATAATGAGAAAAGATGTCGTTTTAACGACATAAGATCTCGTTATTACGATAAAATATGTTGTTAAAACGACATAATATCTCGTTATTACAACATAATTGAGTGAACATTTTTTTTATTTGGCAGCAATGTGTGTATTTACAATACACAATGTTGTTTTTAATTATATTTTAAAAAGATGGGGGGTGTCCTGACCCCCTCGCGATTTACACCTATGCTCAGATATACAGCACAATAGGAAAGAAAAGAAGAGCGCAACTTCAGTTTCATGATGACTTTAGGGTTAGCTATTTCAGAAGCATGAACTTCATTTGCACTGTTTGTGCTACAGATATGAATGATACCTCAGATCGTGCAACTTGTTGAAGAAGGTGACATTTTATGTGATCTGACTTACAAAACAATCCTACAGACTTGCATCGAAGGTGGAACTCAAATACGGAGTTTGGGCCAGTAATCAAGCATCCAGACACAATCCAGCATAAAAAAAACCCTGAAAATCTAGTTTAAACCGTGTGCTTCATTCACTGAAAACAGCCTGTTTCTCTCCAGAATACACTGACTGAAGAGTCTGAATGAGGCCTAGAGTTATATAAGCCTTCTCTCACCTAAACCACAGATTCAGTGCATTCTCTCTCTCTCTCTCTGTCTCTCTCTCTCCATTCAGAAGAGTTTTGGCAGCTTCTCGTCCAGCCCTCTTACGCACCCCATTACACACACACACACACACACACACACACACACACACACACACACACACACACACACACACACACACACACACACACACACACACACACACACACACACACACACACACACACAGTGGCTCAATACCTCTGTGAGTTTGTGTGGAAATACAGTGTTCTCTATGTATTGTTTTGTAACTGAAAGCAAAGGCCGTCATTAGTCTGGACACAGTGGATGGTTATGATCTTTGTTTGTGATTGGTTGAGGTTGGTAGGTCAACATAACTCATTGGCTAAGCTCTTGAAACCCGTGAATGAATTCGCTCATTAGTTGTCCAACACTGTTCTGTTGGCCAAAAGAGTCCCGCCGAGACAAAACCCTTCTCATGGGCTCTGGCTCTCTCTGCTTCTCTCTCACACACTAAACCTTCACGCTGAGCTTTTGGGTTTTTCATTCCGCTAGATTCCGGCATGAATTCAGAACACTTGCTTTTTCAGCTGCAGTGTTTCCAGCGAACCGTAAGAGCCCAGGCCTGAATTACTCTATTTTCATCTCAGATTTATGAACGTCTCTCTATGGACACAAAATCATCTGCTGTCGTTTGAGCGTCTCTGCATGTTGTAATGGAACAGCACAGATACTCCTCCTGACGCTCAAATCAGAGGACCCGAGTGAAGCCTTGTCAAACGGAGCTGTGAGTGCTCGCCGGCCCAATGATTTCACCAATGGACGTCATTCTCAACCTGATAACGCCAGACTCCTCGCCATCCACCTCCCCGACCAACACCGTGAGTTCAGTGTGTGTTTTCACAAAGATCTACAAAATCTACAATATTACCGTGGAAATCTGCATCAATACTCTTATGAAGTATGCCTGTTTTTAAGCAAACTGCAGCTGACCAAACAGGGAACGTTCTGGCAAGGTTCTCTCAAAGTTGTGAACAAACGTTCTTCCGGTAACGTTAATAGAACGTGCATTCAACATTATCTGATCTTTTAATAATGTTCTCAAAACATCAGCACAACATTATTTCTGCATCATTCATGGAATGTTATCACCTGAAATGTTTTAGTCTAATGTTTTTTTAATGTAACTGCTTGTTTCGGAACGTTCAGAGAACATTCAAAAGTAGCGTTCCTATAATGTTTGGAGAATGATACAATGGAATGTTCGTATAATATTTGCATAACCAAGAAAAAACTTTAGTAAAATGTTTAAAAAAAAAAGAAGCTTTTTTTTGAACATTCAGGGAACATCCAGAAATAAAATGAATGGGAAAGTTAGAAAAAACGACAATGAGTAAATGAGGACTGTATCACAGTTGGTCCTCTATAACTTCTGTACAGTCTTCTGAAGTCATATGATAGTTTTTTGAAAAATAACAGACCAAAATTGAATCCATTATTTACTGAAAATATTCCCCTCTGTCGTGACTCACACATCTCAATAATCACAGATTTAAAAAAGGTGATTCAGTTTGCTGAATCTAAATTTCAAAAGTTGTATGTGGTTGGAATTACATTCCAGCGAGTAAATTAATACAAAATTTAAATTTCTTGGTGAGAAGAGTGTCAGACATATTGCTGTGAATCTTCTTAAAAGCTTATGAGAGACTTTCACAAATGCTGTTTTGACACAGTTACTCGTGAAAGACTTTCTTGTAGTTCGTCCTGACCAAAGATAACCATGGATTTATTCAGTTTCACAACAGTAACATTAATATTAGCAATGGCAAAACTGTGCGCACAAGGCAATAATTTTCTATCCTGGGGGGGACTTCAACCTGAATGCACACACACTCATGGGGACTCATGTCACCGTTGGGACATAAATTGAGGTCCACATGGGTACAAAAGCTTATAAATCATACAGAATGAGTTCTTTTGAAAATGGAAAAATGCCTGTAGTGTTGTGTGATGGGTAGGTTTAGGGGTAGGGTTAGTGTGTGTGCGTGCTTGTGTGTGTGTGTGTGTGTGATGGGTAGGGTTAGTGTAAGTGGAGAGAATATACAATTTATACAGTATTTAAAAAAAACATTACGTCTATGGAGAGTCCCCAAAAAGATAACGAACCAGACGTGTGAGTGTGAGTGTGAGTGTGAGTGTGAGTGTGAGTGTGAGTGTGAGTGTGAGTGTGAGTGTGAGTGTGTGTGTGAGTGTGTGTGTGTGTGTGTGTGTGTGTGTGTGTGTGTGTGTGTGTGTGTGTGTGTGTGTGTGTGTGTGTGTGTGTGTGTGTGTGTGTGTGTGTGTGTGTGTGTGTGTGTGTGTGTGTGTGTGTGTGTGTGTGTGTGTGTGTGTGTGTGTGTGAGAGAGAGAGAGAGAGAGTGTGTGTGAGTGTTTTTCTATCCTGGTGGGGACTTCAACCTGAATTTACACACACTCATGGGGACTCATGTCACCGTGGGGACATAAATTGAGGTCCACATGGGTACAAAAGCTTATAAATCATACAGAATGAGTTCTTTTGAAAATGGAAAAATGCCTGTAGTGTTGTGTGATGGGTAGGTTTAGGGGTAGGGTTAGTGTGTGTGCGTGCTTGTGTGTGTGTGTGTGTGTGATGGGTAGGGTTAGTGTAAGTGGAGAGAATATACAATTTATACAGTATTTAAAAAAAACATTACGTCTATGGAGAGTCCCCAAAAAGATAACGAACCAGACGTGTGAGTGTGAGTGTGAGTGTGAGTGTGAGTGTGAGTGTGAGTGTGAGTGTGAGTGTGAGTGTGAGTGTGAGTGTGAGTGTGAGTGTGTGTGTGAGTGTGTGTGTGTGTGTGTGTGTGTGTGTGTGTGTGTGTGTGTGTGTGTGTGTGTGTGTGTGTGTGTGTGTGTGTGTGTGTGTGTGTGTGTGTGTGTGTGTGTGTGTGTGTGTGTGTGTGTGTGAGAGAGAGAGAGAGAGAGTGTGTGTGAGTGTTTTTCTATCCTGGTGGGGACTTCAACCTGAATTTACACACACTCATGGGGACTCATGTCACCGTGGGGACATAAATTGAGGTCCCCATGGGTACAAAAGCTTATAAATCATACAGAATGAGAAAATGGAAAAAATGCCTGTAGTGTTGTGTGATGGGTAGGTTTAGGGGTAGGGTTAGCGTGTGTGTGTGTATGATGGGTAGGGTTAGTGTAAGTGGAGAGAATATACAATTTATACAGTATAAAAACCATTACGTCTATAGGGAGTCCCCAGAAAGATAGTGAACCAGACGTGTGTGTGTGTGTGTGTGTGTGTGTGTGTGTGTGTGTGTGTGTGTGTGTGTGTGTGTGTGTGTGTGTGTGTGTGTGTGTGTGTGTGTGTGTGTGTGTGTGTGTGTGTGTGTGAGTGAGAGAGAGAACACAGTGTAACATTTCCAGTTATGTAATTGTCCACTGATGATGAATAAGGCATTGTTAGTGCCAGTCTCCCTTAAAGCAACAGTAAAGAGGATTTCCAGCTTTCTCAAACTGGCCTTTGTGTAAATATGAAGAGCTTAGACTTGCATAATGAACAGGCTAAAGAAACAAGAAGTTCAGATAGAGAGAAATGTCAAAAGAAAAACAGCACAAGCAATCTGATATCTCCACTGTGTAATTTAATGATATTTGAATGTATTTTGAAAATTCCATTGCATTTTCCATGATTGTGATTAGTGAATTACCACTTCCATTAACTTTTATGGATTTTTTTTTTTTTATGAAACCTTTTTAAAATGTATTTTCATGCTGCTGATTAGGGATTATTTAAAATCATTTTACATACTGCATTTAAGAAGAGCATTGTGAAGGAAAAAAAAATAGTAGTACAGTTTAGTAGAAGAGCATACCTAGAAAAAATTAATTAATTAAAATACTGTTCATGACTACCCTTTTAGACTAGATTTTCTACATTTTCAGTCATGTAAATCACAATTTTAAATAAGATCCATGACCATATTGGAGAGCTTCTGATACGAGACGCACTGATCATCTCATGATGAAGTGAGATTATGGGACTGGTCAAACTAACTAAACGCAGCCTGTGGTTGACCTGTGGCTTTATTTAGAGAGTGTCAGCCTCATTCCAGCAAATACTGACACCAATCGCCAACATACCACATCCTTCAGGCAGTTTTACTCGCATAGATCCATTAAAAGGAGGCTTATGTCAATCTTTCAATAGTTGTTAACTTATTTAAAGCTTGAGGTTGTAATATGGACTTGCCTTACAGCCACACACACAAGTGTGTGTGATGCCTTAAAATGGGTTTAGAGTGAGTTTTCCAGACCAGTTCAGAGTGCTATAGTGTTTTTTATTGAATCATGCCCTTTTCACAGCTCGTTTTTGGTCAAGAAAGTGACATGTAAAGTGACCAACCACGATTGGCTTAGCTCAGCGCAAAGACAGACTGCTGGTCATTTGTGTGTGACCTCCAGCATTCAGCATTTCTTTCCGTATCTCCTTCCTTCAGATGTAAATATTTCCACACCTCACCCCCTGATGTAATCAGATCCTGGTTCCAGACCAGCATGCTCTCAGGACTGGTGCAGAACTAGTTTTTCCTTTTCTATAATGGATGCAGGAACCAGCAACAGATCCAACAGAATTCATCCCTGCTCCATATTTGAGTGAACTTGATATTTACAGCTACTAATAACCGTGCTCATCTTTAACACAGTTTAAAACATTTTACATTCAGAATTTACCCCCAAAGCAGCAGAAAATATCACAAAATGGTCTGATTGAACCTAGCTGTATGTCAGTTTTGCATAACTGTAAACCGGTTTTCCGGTTTTCATATTGTTTAGTTTTTATTTTATACTGAAACAATATGTCGGACACAGGTTTGTTGAGGATCACTGCATGGGGAGAGTGTGGTTGATGCGATCTCTGCTGACACTTAAGGCATGCGTTGTGGTCGTGTCTAGGCGCAGGTCCACCATCTGATCTGGATACGGCCCGGATCCGGCAGACTACTGTAAACCTCGGGATAAACAGAGACACTAATATTAGTGATATTAATCACGAGTACATCAGGTGTTATGGGAAGGTTTCCCTGTTCCAGCTGACCTAGTTAAAGGGTTAGTTCACCCAAAAATGAAAATTCTGTCATTAATTACTCACCCTCATGTCGTTCGACACCCGTAAGACCTCCGTTCATCTTCGGAACACAAATGAAGATATATTTGTTGAAAGCTGATGGCTGAGAAAGGCTTCAGATAGGCCTCCATTGGCATTCAGTACATTTACACTCCCAAGACCCATAAAAGGCACTTAAAACGTCGTTACAAAGTCCATCTCACCACAGTGGCTCTACAATAATTTTACGATGCAACGAAAATAGTTTTTGTGCGCAAAAAAAAATCAAAATAACACCTTTATCCAACTTGTTCTTGTCTTCCGTGTGTGCCTCCACGACGCATGCGCGAGAATATGACGCAGATCCGGCGTTTGGACACATGACCCAGAAGCGATTTGTTTACAAGCAGAGGAAGACGCGCGTATCTAAGCTGTTGAATTCTACATTGATCGTGCTTTAGGTCTCGGCGTAGTTCTCAAAATGGGGCTTAAGTGTGCATTTCATGGATTCCCGAACCCCAGCGCTACGTAATATTCACGCGCATGCGTCGTGGAGGCACGCACGGAAGACAAGAAGAGGTTGAATAAAGTCGTTATTTTGATTTTTTTTTTGCGCACAAAAACTATTGTCGTCGCATCGTAAAATTATTGTAGAGTCACTGTGGTGAGATGGACTTTGTAACGACGTTTTAAGTGCCTTTTATGGGTCTTGGGAGTGTAAATGTACTGAATGCCAATGGAGGCCTATCTGAAGCCTTTCTCAGCCATCAGCTCTCAACAAAAATATCTTCATTTGTGTTCCGAATATGAACGGAGGTCTTACGGGTGTCGAACGACATGAGGGTGAGTAATTAATGACAGAATTTTCATTTTTGGGTGAAATAACCCTCTAATGCAGCCTAACAATCATTAAACTGATTTGAATAAAAGATACTGATTATGTTCTATGTGTTTGCCAGGTTATAGAGATGTGTTTTAGTCTAAATTTAAACTGACAGAGGGTGTCTGCTTCCCAAATAATGCTAGGAAGACTGTTCCAGAGTTTAGGTGCTAAATAGGAAATGGATCTACCGCCAGCAGTTTATTTTGAGGTATTATATCAACTTGCCAGAGTTTTGAGATCGTAATAGACATGAAGGAGTATAATACGTTAAGAGCTCGCTCAAGTACTGGGGAGCTTAATCATTTAGTGCTTTGTAATTAATTAGCAAGATTTTGAAATGTATACAATGTTTATAAATTTATAAAATTTATAATAAATTTATAAAATTTACAAAATTTATAAATAACATGTTATTTTCTTTAGTTGCCTTTCCAGAATCGTGATCTCTGTTTTAAACAAAGAAGTTGTGATTCTCAATTTATCCAGAACCGTGCAGCACTAACAAGAAGTGTGTTGCTGATAGTTACAGTATTTCATTGTTAAATAGAGCACAACAATCCAACGATCCTTTCATGGCAGACCTACAATCTCTGAGGGACAGCATTATATGATTCTGTAGCCACAAGTTGTGTGATTTTAGCTTCATAAAAAAACAAAGTTACTTCCCAATGAAGCCAATCTCAAAATTAACAGATATGAATCAGTCTATCACTATTTTTAGTGTTTTTTCAAATAATAGGAATAATAAAAAAAAGTGATCAAATAATTAATGTCCATGTATTCAGAACAATAAGGTTTAGTCAGCCAGACATTATCGTAAAATTATTTCATGCAGGGTTTTCTCATAATGACTGTCTGACTGAACAATTACTCCTTACATAATACAGTCTATTATGACTTTAATGAATTTGACCAATTGAATTGAATGCTTTAATTTGTTTGTGTGCTTGTGAAGGGCTTTATGGCTCCAGAACTGGTTGAACTGGTCAGTCGTTCTAACTTCGAGGGTTTGTTCTTAATCACTCTCGGGACGCCACCCGTCCTGCCCGATCCACACGGGCCGAGATTATACCATAGATTATCAGACATCATAAATATTGAGAGTTGGATTTGTACTGTAAACACATGCATAGTGTTGCCATAGACTAAGAAATATGTTGCTGTCTGGTTCATTCAGTAATAAATCTTGTGTCAACAGAAGCTTTATGCAATGAAACTTTGTTGTTGTTTTTTGGGAAATTTCTCTGCAATTATTTTAATATGGCTTTATTAAAACTTTGTTATAATGTGGTGCATGGGCTAATTCACAGGTACAAAATGAGAATAACACCCAAATACATAAATTCATATATATATATATATATATATATATATATATATATATATATATATATATATATATATATATATATATATATATATATATATATATATATATATATATATATATATATATATATATATTAATTTATTAATTAATTTATTTTTTGTTGCCTAATGTATTTCTGGCTTCTTTTATGTCATTCTAAAAAATGCTTTAAAGAAATACAGTTAGATTACTCAAAATGACTTATTTTATATTCTTTGTATTTGGTTTATGTCCATTTAAAATGTGTTCAAATACATCCAGTTATCTTTAATGCGACTTAGGTCTGCGCAATATATAGAAATGATCGAAATATCGCAAATGTACATATCGCAATATGCATATCGCAAGGGCACGCAATATCTGAATGATTTTAATAGGCTACTTTAACATTGTGAAAAGTGTAGGCTACGTTTTAGGTTGACGCATATAACAGAGAATAGACTGAGCACACGACTGTTACTTGTGTGACTTGCTTGACATTAAAAAGAGTTATTAAATGCAGTAACTTGCAAAAAACAACTTGCAAAAAACTGCAGTCTCATGCTGTCTGCTGTCTGACACACACACCGAAATGTGCGTACAAGCCGTTCTTTTTTTCGTGTCTTGTTACACACTCGAACTGTCAAATACACACTTATGTCAAAATGGCTGTCTTGATGAGTAGCCTATTCATGTAAAAACAGTCGGTTATGCTTTAAATGAAAGATATCAGTTGGGGAAATAAATAGATTTTACACACTTAAGGCAATATTGTATAGTATATCAAATATCGCATTATTTAACAAGGATATCGCATATCACATTTTTCTTCAATATCGCACAGCCGTTCTGTGCATTGCGATGAATAAACAGACATGGAGAGTGTTGAAATAGCAGTCAGTTAAAAAACCTGAGTATTTTTATAATAAATAATCTCCTGGTAATCTCTGTAATTTCTATAAGGAATATACACTTTTCTAGCAGCTAAAACCCACTTTAAGCTAAATATTGCTCCTCTGTAGTTAAACAGTCCTAATGTACAAAACAAAAATCAAATGAAATGGAAAAGGATGACACAGAAAAAAGTAGATTAAACAGGTAACCCTTTACAATAAGGTTTTATTAGTGAACTAATTTAGTTATACTTTTACAGCATTTATTAATCTTAATGTTAATTTCAACATTAACTAATACATTATTAAAATCAAATGTGTATTTGTTAACATTAATTAATGCAATGAGAACTAACATGAACTCGCAATGAACGACTTTATTTTTATTAAATGACATTAACAAAGATTAGTAAATACTGTAACAAATGTATTGCTCATTGTTAGTTCATGTTAAAGGCACAATATGTAATTTTCCGCCACTAGTGGTCTCTTATTCAGAACAAAGGCATGTCTTGACTCGTTGATTTGGCGCAGCTTTTTTTCTGCCACTTCTTCCGCTCATGTGTATGTTGGGGAACGTAGCGCTGTTTTATCATATTACACACATTTGAGTGTGTTAAAGTTATGTTATAATGCTACTCCGTGCGTTTGCTCGGCGCTATATGAGACACTGGTTCACACTGAGCTAGATCAATATTAGTAATGGTAAAACATGGCACTCGCGGTAAATCAAGAACACCAGATTTAAACAATAAGACTAACTGTGTTGAGCTGGAGAACAATTATTAGTTTTCTGTCCATGAATGATCCAAACAGTTGCTCACCTGTCTAATAAAACACATTATATATTTAAGCGTTTTAGGTGTTGCCATGCTTTCTACAAAATAAAACCGGAAATCGAGGGTATGATGTCATTGATAGGCGACGCACACACACGGTCCGTGTCCTGGTTGAAATTGCTTATTTCTCTGGATTTAAACATTCTTGGAAACATTTGGGATAACATAAGTAGCCTACACAGGTCAACAAAATATAAAACACTAGTGGTTTTTGGATATTTTAATCCAAAAATCTTACATATTGTGCCTTTAATACATTATCTAATAGTAACGAATGATAACCTATTGTAAAGTTTTACCATTAAACCTCATCAATAGTATCTATCACCATTTTTTTCAGCAATCTGTTGCATTTTTTATTTGAGGAGTCTGTAAAGTAAAAAAAAAAATAGTTCTAAATGAATCATTCAATTGTTCACATTGAATAAATTAATCTTTGTATAATTATTCAATATCGCAACAGTAATAACATAAAAAACCTAAGAATACGTTAAAACACGGATTCAGACATGTGCACATGGTTTGTTTGAATGCAAGAATCAATTCTTGTTGGCGGGATTCGAGCGATTCACACAAGAGAACCGACTCTGATAAGGACTCGTTCGCTGTAGGTATGATGCATGGGGTGATGTCATGTTTAAAGCTCCACGCTGGATCGCAGCGGTGGGAGGAGCTTAATCCTCCAGTTCAGTCACTGACACTGACACTTCAAAACAAGTTTGGGAACTTCCAGGGACAGAAACCGGCGGAGCGGCGTGTTTCCCGCAGAACTCATTAGACTACTCAATGAAGAGGAGGTTTCGCTCGTTCAGAGAATGCACTGGGACCAGCTGCTGCGCGCGAGCAATGGGAAGGTGAGAGGACACACACAACTATCCTCTTTAGACGTGTTTTAACAAAAGGCGAGCGTCTACATATCGAGCCGTTCATTAGACTGCCGGCGATTGGAAAGTTTAAAGCTTCATCTAACAAAGCACAGGATGTTGTGGTGTGAGCTCATGTGTGAGTCATGTGTGATGGTTGTGTGTGTCATGCTGCACCTGTGTTGTGTTGTCTAACATGTTTCCCTTTACCTCAGCTTGACTCACTTGTAATATCAGAGGTAGGGAGAGCGGGGCACAACACTTTTTGACTTTCTCAATTGGGATTCAGAGTATGTGTTTTTTTTCCCACATTAATTTCACTCGTCTAGTACAATTATGTGGTTTTGTTTCATTAATATAGTGTATACTTTTTTCTTGATTTACCCTGACAAAAATGGAAGTGAAACATGCTCATACAATGTACCCTACCTATGGGGCATGTTGTCACATGACAGATTAAAATGTTATCTGATCTAATCAAAACATATACAAGACTAAAATATTTTGTCAATAAAATACAATTATGAACATTTTCATATAAAATAATGGCATTTTTTAATAATTAAAAAAAAAAAAATTGAGGTTGACCACAAACACTGCAAAACAGTTCAACACACAAGAATAATGCATCATTTCTGAACATTGACTCTCAGTCTTTTATCTCATGGTTTCTCAATAGAATTCATAAAAGTATAGAATAAAAAATAATTCTAATAGGGACACATTGTAACGCCTGCGCAACTGGGATTTAAACCCGGCTCGTGTCTTCTGCTGTTAGATCAGCATTAAATAACGATTTTAAATAAACACAAAAAACAGAGATGAAAAATTAACTTAAGCAAGAAATGTACGTTTGCTATGGTTAAATAAATGTTCAGTGATATCTTCCAAAGACTTTTTATTTTGGTGCAATGTTTTCTCTATATAGTGTTGAAATGGCAACTAGTAAATACACTTAGTTTCGTCATGCTGGCATGTGTGTACAGTTTTAAACCATGTGTGTTACAGCTAGCCCCGCGTTCCCCTACTGAAATGTGACTGAAAGATAATTTTAATGCATTCTTGTAACCTTTACTGAACCTTCAGGACAAAAAGTTACATTGAATAATAAAATATATAATGGTTATTACATGCTTACATGCTATAATGCTTCTCAAATCCATAATAAATTAACATTTTATAAGTTAGAAAAGATGGTTAAGATGTTTTCACGTCCCCTGGTTGAAAGCCCTGGATTTAGTGTTGATTGACAGGAGTCTTTATTACTCATATATAGGTCAGATACACAGACAGATCTAGAATATATGATCAGACAGGCTTTTATGGCCAAACCTGAGCGTTCTGACCTCAATATTCAGCTCATTCTGTCTAAAGCCATTGAGGTCAACACATTAGTCTCTTAAAATGATAGGAAATGTAATTTTTGAGATTTGTATGGTGACCTTAAATTGCCTCCATCTGCATGCATGCTGATTGCAGAAGCGGGCGATTGCTTCATTGTGTCAGCACAAAGTCACGCAAAGACCTGTTTTCCAAGAACTGACGTGGCTTCCTCTTGGCTTCTGTGTTCCTCCAGATCGAGCGGCTGGAGGGCAGTCTTGCGCAGGCCGCTCTGGCTGTGTCGTACGGGGCTGATGGTTCACTGCTGGGCTCTGAGGACGCCAGTCTCGACCCCCAGCGCACGCGGCAGGCTATTGCCCAACTGCAGCAGAAGGTCCTGAAGCTCACAGAGCAGCTGCGCATCGAGCAGGCCGCCCGCGATGACAATGTGGCCGAGTACCTGAAACTGGCCAGCAATGCCAACGACAAACAGCAGAGCACCCGTATCAAACAGGTCATTATTATTACACATTTTCATTCATATCTTGTGCATGAATCAGCCTGTTGTCTCATGTATGCATCTTCAAAACCTGTCTGGAAAATGTCTATATTTCACTCCAAATGAACAGAAGGCAACTTGAAATTGCATGAAAAAATGCAAAACATTTTTGTGACAATTCCCTCGCTTCCTGTAACAAACCCTTTCCTTGCAGGGTCAAAATGACCCAAGGCCCTAAAATTATCTCAATATTTACAATTTTTTTTGCACCCTCAGAGTCCAGATTTTCATCTCGGACAAATATTGTCCTATCCTAACAAACCATATATCAATGGAAAGCTTATTTATTCAGCTTTCAGATTATGTACAAATATACATTTAAGAAAACGGAACCTTATGACCGTTCAGGGTCACATATTGTTGTCCAAATGAAGTCTTTAGCAATGCATATTACTACTAATATAGATTTTTTAGATATGTATGGTAGGACATTTACAAAATATCTATATGGAACATGATCTTTACTTAATATCCTAATGATTTTTTGCATAAAATGATTTTTAAAAATTCAATATTTTGGATATTTATTTATCAATATTTTATTTAACTTTAAATTACTAGATTTGATCAATAAATAACATCATTTAAAGCTACACTGTGTAACTTTTTTAGTTTATTCTTAGCTAAAAACACTTAGTTGTTTCAAAAATATATGTGCTCATTAATGTATATTTACTTCTTTCAAGTAATAAAGTTTTCTCGTAAGTTTATAATATGCCATTGAAAATACATAAGGTAATGGGATCTAACGGTGGTCGCCATGTTGCCCCTCCATCTTGAAAGTACATTAGCCAAAGAGGGGCATACCCGTAAATTCAAGCTTCGCCTTTCGTGTTTTAACACTCGATGGCACCGTGTCGAATGTGGACGAGGTCGAACTGGAAGCCATGTTAATCTTGGACTAAATTGGCCACCGTAGGAGTTGAAACGAAATCGGAATTGAGAGGAACAGAAACTAATATTCACTGGATGGTCAAATACCTTTGCACCGCTAGATGGGGGAAAATATCACACAGTGTAGCTTTAAGCACATTCTTCACATTGTTTTATTAATGCACAGAACCAAGTCCTGCCCTACATTTTTGTAATTTTTTTCATAATTTGTAAATACACTTGTAAATACACTTATAATAACTCTCCAATACAAGCATAACCAGCTCAAATGAGCTCAAAATATCTCACATTGGGTCACTTTGGATGTCTCTGCCAACCTCTTGTGGAAAAATTTAAATATAAGATGATATTCCATGACTCTAGATGGCCTTATAGCTCTATATGGAGCAAATTAGCTGTTCCGATGGGTCCTAAAGTCATTTCTCGACTTTATCTCTTCAGAATGCATTCAGATACACATTATAGACATTATAAAATAATTGTTGGTAAAGTTTTAGCATTTTTCTATGGTTTTTCTATTTCTCGCATAACATTCATTCCTATGGGGTCAAATTGACCCACGAGGGAAGGATTTGTTAATTATTATTTTTTATTACAACCACATAACTCCACTAATCCAGTCAAAAAAGTTTTGTCTGTGTATTCGTGGTTCAAGTACGACAAAAGTACTGAGGTCTTGGACCACTCCCATGAATGCTCAATTTTTGAAAAAGTTTTATTTTCGGGTCAAAATGACCCGAGTGAAGGATGAAGGCAGCATAAAATGAAAATTCACTCTTTCTATTTTCTATATTCATGTTATAGATCTTATTGTGCGGCAACTATGTTTAATTTTTTTAAAATGTTTTGACTCCGTAATGTTAAATCAAAATATCATAACTGAGCCTTTCTGTGAAACGAGGACGACAATCATTTAGTCAGTTTAAGCCCCGCCCCTGCAAGCTCACACTCATCTGCTAACACTTTTGAGTGCTACGCCCACATCTCAACATCCAATCAACCACTGATGCACAGAACCAAGTCCCGTCCTACATTTTTTTCATAATTTTTAAATACACTTGGATGCACATCACAAAAAAGATCTGTTGCTACTTCACAACATTTTCCCCCGTCAAATTTTCATCAAGATAATGCAAAAGTTTCCGTTCTCATTACTGTAATAAAAACATTTTTAAATGTTGGATATTGGTAAATAGTCAAACGCATGGCCTTTCAAAGTATAATCCATTTGATTCGACACATTCGCTCTAGAAAGATTCTCTTCAAGGTATCGACTAATAAAATTGTCTTTTGTACTCGTTTAAACTACAGTTGTGTGTGTCTCTTAAAGGGAACCCCGGGTATTAAGACTTGTATAGCTTAATATAACGTAAATTATGTCTCTCACTGAAAATATGTAGTAGAAAATGAAAAGACTGGATATTTTAATACATATTTTGGATAATGGGGGTTTTTATTATTTTAGGTGCGCAGTGCATTCTGCATAAATGACATCAAATGGTTGCACTCTTTTGCTATTTTTACCGCAACACAGCTTGGAAAATAAAATACTGATAGAATGCCACATTGTGCGGCTTCAATTTTCAGTCGAAGGTCCCTCCATCTTTTAATCCATATCCTTGTCTATGTTTTGATTTTCTCCCTGCTTTGCTCTTCCACACAACCCCACGATGACTCTCCAGGTGTTCGAGAAGAAGAACCAGAAGTCGGCAGCGAGTATCGCCCAGCTGCAGCGCAAGCTCGAGCATTACCATCGGCGCCTGCGCGAAGTGGAGCACAGCGGCGTCCAGCGGCAGCCCAAAGATGTGCTGCGGGACATGCAGCAGGGCCTGCGGGACGTGGGTGCCAGAGTTATAACGGGCCTCAGCGAAGGTGTGGTCGACAGCGTCAAGGGGGGACTGTCGAGTTTCTCCCACGCCACACACTCCGCCGCCGGGGCCGTGGCCTCCAAACCTCGCGAGATCGCCTCACTGATTCGCAACCGGTTTGGAAGTGCTGATAACATCAACGTCGCGGAGGACGCCGAGGACACTGTGGCAGGACGCTCTCTGGGATCCGCCGCGGGACACCTGCAGTCCAGTCCGAAGTTCGGCAGTGACGAGGATTGTTCGAGCGCGACCTCGAGCGTGACAGGAGCGCCCGGAGGTCCTCCCAGCTCCAGAGGGAACACGCTAGAGAGGGGTCGCAGCGGCAGCTGGGACATGTTGCTGCAGGAGGTGCAGGAGCTGCGGGATGCACAGGCGCGGCTGGAGGAGACCGTGGAGAATCTGAAGAGCGGTTATCTGAAAGAGTGCTCACTGATGATGCAAGCGCTGCAGGAGGAGAGGTTCAGGTACACACACACACGGAACACACACATTCATACAGACCTCTGATGCGATGTGAGCACAGCGAGAAATGCCAGTGTGATTCTGCACTTAGGGCCTGATTTACTAAAAGCTTGCGCCAGAGCAAACCTAGCCTGGCTCCGCCTTCCTACGCACAATTTTCATTTTCCTTCAGTACTCCGTCTGGGACTGCAATATATTCTCTGGTTTCCTCCGGTCAAATTTTAACCGGTCCAATCAGCGAACAGAGGGAGTGGCTGAGAACGATGACGTTGATGTCGTGCGCTAGTTTGAGATGACATACAAAGATCCAATCTTCAACAGAGTACCAACCTTCAAGGAAGTTGTCAATGGAGAGTGGCCAGACTCGCTGTACAAATGAAATGTACGAGAGTCTGGCAGGACCAGGCTAGAGCAAACCCTCTTTTGACGTTAATAACTACTGCAGGATTTACTAAAGACACAGTGAAACATTAGCGCTGAAAAGGCATGGACAGGGTTATTTTTGCGGGTTATCATATTGCATTTGTAGGAGATTCTCTTTCAGATGCAGTATTAATGGGAGGAGAGTATTTAAATGAATCACGCAAGGTGATTTACTAAGGTTTGCGCTCGTCAATTTACTGGTGCTTTCCCCATTATTTCCCATCTAAAAAAGCGTGTCTTAAACCAGATGCTAACAGGTAGATTGTGTTGGTCATTATGGAAATTATCCGGCTGTGTCTGTGTTCATTAATTTGCATGTCGTCAGTAGATCACGCACGGAACTTTCCAATTCGCGCGTTTATGGGATTGCGCTCATGCTAATTTGCCCTGTTTAGTAAATCTGGCCCTTTAAGTGGCAGTTTTGCTCCAGGACATAGATCATACACTCAAAAATATGCTGGGATAAAAACAACCCAATTTGGGTCATTTTAGCAACCCAGTGCTGGGTCAGAAAGAGACATACCCATTCGATCAAAGACTTTATAGACGGTTCACTCCGATTACTTATGAATGGGAGAAAGTGTAATGCCCAATATGCGAATAAGCCCTGCCTTCTAAATGAAAGAGCCAATTGTTGATTAGTAAAGCCACCGCGTCACTGCAGCTGCCGTTAGAAGCTCCGGTTCCCATTAGGGGTGGGAATCTCAAGGCACTTAATGATCCGATCCGATTCCGGGAGTAACGATCCGATTCCCACAACGATTCTTAACATACTTTTTTGGTAACTAATTATCCTGCTGTGCAAATACATGAACTTTACATTTTAACCAAATTTAGAGTTACTATGCTTTTTGTTTATAGTTAGAATATCTGTTTGACAGTATTGCCATATTAAAAATGATTATGAAGATTTCTTTCAATATTTTTATTTTATTAACAAAGTTATATTCAGGATTAACAAGCTCTGAATGAAACATGTTAAGCCATACAATTGCAAAGAACAATCATTAAGAATAAACAGTTCTCAATTTACAACTAAGTGTGACTAATTTCTGACTAGTTTCTTTAGAACATTTTAACAAAAAAAAGTCTTTAAACCAAAAAGTTTCCTTTTTTTTTTTTTCAAGTCAAATTTTATTTATATAGCACATTTAAAAGCAACAGAGTTATGCCAGGTAAGCAGGTCGTAGTTTGTCCATTTTATCTTCAAATTCACCCTTGTGAGTTTGATTGGCAGGCGATCTGACCAATCACATCGCCGAATCTGCCGGTTTGTCCGACAAAGCAGTCAGGACTCATGAGAGTTAGTAGATTAACGTCGGTGGACTTGAACTTGAAAAACAGTGTTTACTGACGTCTTTCCGCGGTTGAAACAACATTTCTTTTAGTGTGCATTCTTGTTAATTTAATGCTTATCAATGAAGTAGAGAAGGAAGAGATTTTATTTATTTATTTATTATTTATTTATTTATTTATTTAAGGATACCCAGATAGCAAAAATCATCTGGCCCAGAGTTAGCCCAGACCATTCATAAGTTCTGTGCCAGATCCGCGCATCGGACTTGGGCCAGTGTCTTTTGGCACAACGGGCCAATACTGGCACGGATCCGTTTTTACTCATCTGGGCCAGCTCCGGACCAGATGCGGATTCCTTTATGGCGATTTGGTCCAAATGTGGCCCGAATCTGCTTTGCGACTGTTGTTCCCGCCCACGAAAACCCGGTCCGGGCTGGATTCGTATTAGAGCAGTGAAACGGAGGTGATTGTAACGCGGATTTGCCGGTTCGGAGACGGATCCGGCTCGGAGTCAGCTGCTGTCTGGGTAGCCCCTTGAGATGATCCATCTCTTTTTCGAGGGGGTCGTGAGGCACAAAGATAGCTGTTACATGTACAACATCATAATACATCCCACATTATACAACAAACACATAACGATCACGACACCATTAAAGAGCCACAAAACACATTTCTTTAAAAAAGACATTTTAAAGTTGAGCCTTTGTTTCATATCAATAGTAACTTGCTCTCTCCTGTCTGTCGGCGTGTTGTCAGTATCCTCTTTGCTCCGCGATGTATTTTCTCTATGTAAGAACATGTGTATGTGGCGTGAGAGGCCCATGGCGTGTGAGACATAGCAACAGTAACTAAAGGGGCGGGGCTTTAGCGAACGGTCAACTCACCAGCATACGAACGTTCGTCTATCAACGGGTTTTTCTGTTTGGCCAGTGGCCGTGCGCGCATAGTGGTGAAGTGGCAGTTTGAATTGAACACAGAATCTGAATTTTTCAGAATCGATTTTGAATCGTTAGTTAACGAATCGCAATGCATCAACCTTTTCTCCTACCCTTAGTTCCCATAGAAAAAGGCAGTGTTCTGAGATGCGCGCATAGGACTGCGCATGTGCATTAGGAGAGAGAGAGAGAGAGAGAGAGAGAGAGAGAGAGAGAGAGAGAGAGAGAGAGAGAGAGAGAGAGAGAGAGAGAGAGAGAGAGAGAGAGAGAGAGAGAGAGAGAGAGAGAGAGAGAGAGAGAGAGAGAGAGAGAGAGAGAGAGAGAGCGAGCTTCACCAATGAATGGACAAACATATTTCTGCCCTAAATGTCCAGCTCATGGTCAAGTGTTATTCTGTTGGCTTATAATAACAGAAGCACTAAAATAGCGAAAAATCATCATGCTTTGAAACTAATGGATCATTTTATCTTTTAGTAGTTAAAGGAATAGTTCACCCAAAACTGAACGTCCAGTCTTTGTTTACTTGCCTTCATGCTGTTCCAAAACTGAGTGTGCTTGTATTTTCAACAATGTGACGTAGTTTATACTTTACCCTGGTTAATTCATACTATACTTTGGGTTTTAGAGCTCTAAGAGAGTGCAGCATATCACATCATATCATAAATCATATTTTAGTTGAGCTTAACTTTGAACTGTTTTGTATGGAAAAGAGCTTTTTCAGACTTCTCAGGGTTTTTCCTGGGTCAAAACTGGTCTTCGGTGGTGGCTGACAGACATGGTCATCCATACACACACACACACACACACGCACACGCACGCACGCACGCACGCACAGTAAAAAAGTTCCCTACCCACGTGATCTGCAAGTGCAATACTGACAAAACATTTTAAATAAATTCAAAGAAAATTTGTAATTTTTGCTTATCTTATTTTGATACCTTGATGTTTGTTTTTGTTCCTCATTTTTACACTATTTACTGATAGTTGTTTTGGTATATAATCATATCAATATTAAAAAGTAGTATTAAAAAATGAACAAATAGCCTAATTTTCTGCTATATACAATTTCATAAAATTATCAGCTAGCTAACCACAACTTTGTTCTGGGTTCACTCCAGTCTAAACTAAATGATTTTAGGCTATTTATTTTACTACACATTGTCCAAATAAATAAGCTGAAAGACTGTGGATGATTAAAGCTAATTCTTACTATCCACTCTTGCTAAAGTGGGTAAGCACACTTGTGTTCTCATTTCAAGTGTTCTGAGTAAATGATTCAACTGATTCATGAGTTCAGTGTTGGACTGATCCGTTCTAACCAGTCGTTAAAATGATTCGGTTCAAAGGAGTCATAATGTGGCGAATCGGACATTGGCTGACGCGCTGTGTGTGAATCCCTTCTGTTAGAACATCGCGAAAGATTTGTCAACACACAGAAAACACTTCATAACCGGATAGGATTTGTTTCAAGTTTATTGAAAGTATGCTTTATGTCAGCTGGTCAGAGAATCAGTCAATGTTTTTTGAGCGCATTTCACACCCAGCGGTAATTAAAGGAAAACATCGTCTGATAGCGCCACGTGCAACATGGATTCGGTCTTCCGACCTTTTGATTTTGATTAACGTAATATGTGAAATATTAGAAAGCTAAGAATGCCTATTTTGAAGACAGAGAGCGTGCGAGCGGGGGAGGAGCTCTGGTCGTTCTCTCTGACACTCAGTTAACGCAAGGGCAGCGGTCATATATTCTACATCACTCCTAAATCACAATAACTCATCAAATAAGGCTTTGGCGGGACAACAATTTGTTTTGGCGGCCGCCAAAAAATTTTCAATGTAGGAAAAACCCTGCTTCTGTTCTTTAGCAATGACATGAATTAATTAATTAATGGGTTACACTTCATTTTAAGGTGTCGTGGTTACAGTGTTCTCTTACTCAAATAAGTACTGAGTAATATGAATTAACTACATGTACTTACTATAGAGCTACGGTTAGGGTTTGGTTTAGGGTTAGTAACTTGTAATTATGCATAATTTACTGTTATTACTATAGTAAGTACATGTAGCTATGTGTTCCTACTCCACCTTAAAATAAAGTGTTTCCAATTCATGTTTTTGTTTTCTCATGTTTAGTGCATTTATATGGAAGCACATTTACACATTCATGCTTTTGTAAATCATATTTATGACACAAAGCGGCAAAATTATGACATACTAATTTGAAATTACATAAATTCATAATGATGTCTTGGGTCACATTAAAAATGTGAATTTGTGACATAAAAGATCAGAATTACATAATCTCATAACTTAGTGTCATAATAAGTCATGAAAAATTATGACTTGGTATGCCATAATAAAGTCAAAATTGACATAAGATGACCTAGAAGGTCATAGTTTCTACTTTCATCTCATAATTTCAATTTATTCTCATAATGACAGTTATAATTTTGACTTTATTTGAAATCATAAGTTAACATTGACATAAAAAGTTGATTATTATAGTATAGAAAGTCATAATTTATTTTTATCTCATAATTTCAACTTTGTCTCATAATAACAGTTATAATTTTGGCTTTTTATTTGAAATCATAAGTTGACATTGACATAAGTAAATTATTATGGTATAGAAAGTCATAATTTCTTTTCATCTCATAATTTCAACGTTATCTCATAATGACACAGTATGTAATAATTTTGACTATTTTATTTGAAATCATAATTTGACATTGACATAAAAAGTCAATTATTGTATAGAAAGTCATAATTACTTTTCATCTCATAATTTCAACTTTATCTCATAATAACAGTTATAATTTTGACTTTTTATTTGAAATCATAAGTTAGCATTGACATAAGTCTATTATTATGCTATTGAAAGTCAACATTTCTTTTCATCTCTTAATTTCAAACTTATCTCATAATGACATAGTATGTAATCATTTTTACATTTTATTCAAAATCATAAATTGACATTGACATAAGTCAATTATTATGGTATAGAAAGTCATAATTTCAACTATATCTCAAAATGTTGATGTTTTAATAATAAGTATGAATTAGTATGTCAATTTTTTTAAACTTATGTTGTCATAATTAAGATTTTAAAAAAACAAAGCATGTTTTTTTCTCTTGTGTGGCAGAAATGGGCTTCCATAGACTGAGTGTTAAAGGCGTTTAAAAACGAATCCATTAGTCAGCAGTTTGTGGTGTCGTCTCTGAGAACTTCCCTTTTCACAGCAGGAACGGTGACGCTCCGTCACACTCTCTAACAAACACACATTATTTGAGAGAGATGATATGAGTAAAGATCAAGTCGCAATCACTCACGCTCCCATCACCCACGTTTCCTCATGTACAGGAAGTGACTGGGCGTTGGTTGTGTTTTGTAGGTGCGAGCGCTTAGAGGAACAAGTGAACGATCTGACAGAGCTCCACCAGAACGAGATCCTGAACCTGAAGCAAGAGTTGGCCAGCCTGGAGGAGAAGATTGCGTATCAGTCCAACGAGAGAGCCCGTGACCTACAGGTGTGTGTTCACCATACGGGCAGAACATGACCAATACATGAGCTTTGAATTGCACTAGCTGGACAGGTTTCTAATGGAGGGGTTTAGATCAGGTTATTGATCTCACTTCCCTCACACTGAAAGGCTTCAGACAGCAGCACTAGATACACTAGACTGCCCTCTAGAGGCCAGATGCAGCTTGTACACAAACTAAAACTACTCACTGTGCCCTATATATATTTTATTCTTTAATCAATATGCGCCGTACAGTGACTTTTACCTGTGATGAAATGATACATTTTATTTCTTAATCAAGAAAAGTCAGTAACACTTTATTTTAAGGCGAATTATTCAAAGTTACATGCAGTTACTATAGTAATAACATACAATTATGCCTAATTACAAGTAACTAACCCTAAACCAAGTCTAAAACCGTAAAGTGTTACCTCTGTTAATATTATTTGACCTGAGCTAACATGCATTAATTAACGTTAACTATTGGGAGCTTTCTGGAAAAAGTGTCATTAGCATCACACACAATGACAGAGTAAGGTAAACATAATGCCGTATCAGAGACACTTCGAATATTATTATTCCTGACTATTTTAGTAAAAACTTTGTTGCTCAAATATTGTGATTTTTAAGAATCATTTGGCATTGGCTAGTGAATCTAAATGAGTGAACTGCATGCAGAAATGTGTGCGCGTGTGTGAGAGAGAAAGAGAGAGATAGAGAGTGTGTGTGTGTGTGAGAGAGAAAGCAAGAGATAGAGAGTGTGTGTGTGTGTGTGTGTGTGTGTGTGTGTGTGTGTGTGTGTGTGTGTGTGTGTGTGTGTGTGTGTGTGTGTGTGTGTGTGTGTGTGTGTGTGTGTGTGTGTGTGTGTGTGTGTGTGTGTGTGTGTGTGTGTGTGTGAGCGTGTGTGTGTGTGTGAGCGTGTGTGTGTGTGTGAGCGTGTGTGTGTGTGTGTGAGCGTGTGTGTGTGTGTGTGTGTGTGTGTGTGTGTGTGTGTGTGTGTGTGTGTGAGCGTGTGTGCGTGAGCGTGTGTGCGTGAGCGTGTGTGTGTGAGCGTGTGTGTGTGAGAGTGTGAGCGCGAGCGTGCGTGGGTGTGTGTGAGTGTGTGAGTGTGCGTGTGTGTGAGAGCGTGTGTGAGAATGCTTGTGTGTATGTGAGAGCGTGTGTGTGAGTGTATGGACCTGGTAAACCCTACATTATGATGACAAAACGTCCACAAAACCTTGTCCTTTTGCGGACATTTTTTGAGGGAAATTTGAGGAAAATGGCCTATAAATCCTACTAAGTAATGTTTTTTGAAAATGTAAAAATGCCGAAATTTGATGAGCAGGTTTATTGTAGGGGGATAGAAGATACAGATTGTACAGTATAAAAATCATTATGTCAATGGAGAGTCCCATAAAACATGAAAACACAACGTGTGTGTGTGTGTGTGTGGCAGGAGGCTCTGGAAGCGTGTCAGACGCGCGTCTCTAAGATGGAGCTTCAGCAGCAGCAGCAGCAGGTGGTTCAGCTGGAGGGACTGGAGAACGCGACCGCTCGAACCCTGCTGGGGAAACTCATCAACGTGCTGCTGGCCCTCATGGCCGTCCTGCTGGTCTTCGTGTCCACCGTCGCCAACTGCGTGGTCCCGCTGATGAAGACGCGCAGCCGCTCCGTCTCCTCGCTGCTCCTCTTCCTCCTGTTCGCTGTCCTCTGGAGGAACTGGGACACTTTCTCAGGACACACGTACCGCTTTCTGCACGTGCCCAGATGAGGCTACTAGTTAAAGAGGACCTATTATGCTCTTTTTTTCAAAGTCTCAGGGTTGTTTTCTGGCTCTACTAGAGCAGGTTTTCCTGCTTGAATGTTGATCATTTCCTCATATTCTCCATCGCTGCGGCTCGTCTCTTCACAGTCTGTCAGTAACGCTCTGTCTCTATGAAGCCCCTCCTTCTGAAAAGCACACTGTGATCTGATGACACGGGCTGGAGCAGTGTGTTGTGATTGGTTTTTGGAAAATGCCCCCCCCTCCCTTTCTTTACCATAACCGCCATTTTCAACACACTACTAACAGACTCAACCAGGCCCCGCCCCTTTGCTCTGCGTATGAATTATTACAATGAGGATTATTGTGACGTGTTGGTTCCCGGAAGAAACTCAAGACTGCAATAGAGTTCAGAAACACTGACACTGATGCAGAGAAGAACTCGTGCTCAAACAGCAACATCGCACACTAAAGAGAGATGAAAAAAGCATCACAGGTCCTCTTTAATACTCTAGCTACAGAAGAACTGCTGGTTTTTCACAGCGTCGTTCCCCATTGTATTTCTAATATCGTTTCGATGAATGTAGCATTCAGCATTAGTTCACACTGAAACTGCTGTGACTGAACAATTTCGAGCAGGTCTTTTGTGTGCAACTCCGCTTGACTCCGAACAAAACAAACAAAAAAGGTGTTTGACCTTTGACCTGTGAC
The DNA here is from genome assembly GCF_949357685.1 of Gobio gobio. Taxonomy (NCBI): domain Eukaryota; kingdom Metazoa; phylum Chordata; class Actinopteri; order Cypriniformes; family Gobionidae; genus Gobio; species Gobio gobio. The sequence continues at coordinate 8,487,106 of NC_137116.1, read as the reverse complement.
GGACGGCAGTGTCACGGGACTCTTTCCTCGCTGTGACGCCGCCGGATTCCTGCTTGAAACGGGCCGACGGACACGACAGAGATCAGCCTGTGCTTTTAGGTTATTATTTTCCAAAAGTTAAAGGTGAAATGTGATGTAAATACACTGTTTTAAATGAAGTATTAATTTATTGAACATTGCACTGCCTTACTGGACAGCAGAGAAACCAGCTGTTATTGCTTATAATATGTGTAATGTCAAAAAACAATGTTTTTGATATGAGGGAGAGCGTATCGGTGGTCTGCAAGTTCCCTACTGCAGTAATCGATCTGTTCTTATTAATTCAGCACGTTGTATGTGTTTGATAATGAGCTCTGTTTTGATTTACTCACACCTCACAACTTATGCAGATTCTTATGGATTTAGTCATCTAACTGTACGATAATGTTACGTATAATAATGCTCAGGGCAGTGTCCTCTGCAGAAGCTGTATTATGCTGTGAATGATTTAAACCGCTATAGTGCCTTCAACACATCTTCTGTAAGACATCTTTGTAATAAAGATCACTTCTGACTAGCAGTGTTGTTTAATGTCACTGATATGCTATTATAGTTTTGGTTAAAGGTGCACTATTTTTGCAGTAAAATATCCAAAAACCACTAGGCCAGTGTTGTATATTTTGCTCAGTTGAGTACTTACAATATCCCAAATGTTTCCAACTATTTGTAAATCGTGAGGAAATTGCCATTTTAACCAAGGAACCGGGACGTGTGAGGGAGTCGCCTGTCGATGGCGTCATATCTGCGTTACCCTCAGTTTACGGTTTTATTTTGCAGATTTGCTTTACTCTAGTGTGCAACAAGTGTCATAGAGGGAACGCACAGAGTAACGTCATAACATCATTTTCAACCCACTCAGATGTATCTAATATGATAAACAGAGCTGTGTTACCTCATACTCATGACTGAAAAAGTGGAAACGAAGCCGGCGACTGTGCCATAATAAAAGTCCCGCCGGCGACTATGCCATAATAAAGGTCCCGCTGCTCGTGAGGCTTGTGTTGCGCTCTTCTTATTTACAATCGCTCCTGCTTTTGCTTCATACTACAGTAACGTTAATAATCGCTGTCCTATCCCGATTATTTCCCACCGGCTGTGAGGTGAAGACCACATGTCCCAAGATTCTGCGCTCAAACTTGGCGTCATCAAACTACGCTTTTGTTTTGAATAGGCGTCCTGAGTGGACGGAAAACGTACATAGTGCAGCTTTAATCATTTAAATTGGTTTATTTTAGTTCAATTCAATAATTTCAAGTGCATTGTATCAAATGGTTCATTTTGAGCAGGTGGATGGAAATGTAGCAAATGTTTATTTTTTTGGGTGACCCGGAAAGTATTCACAGCGCTTCACATTTTCCACATTTTGTGTTATAGCCTTTTAAATCCATTTTTTCCCCTCAATTCTACAACACCCCATAATGACAATGTGAAAGAAGTTTGCTTGAAATCTTTGCAAATTTATTACAAATATAAAACAGAAAAAGAAAAAAAAGTACAGCCTTTGCTCAATACTTTGTTGAAGCACCTCTGGCACCAATTACAGCCTCAAGTCTTTTTGAGTTTGATGCTACAAGCTTGGCACACCTATTTTTGGGCAGTTTCTCCCATTCTTCTTTGCAGGACCTCCCAAGCTCCATCAGGTTGGATGGGGAGCGTCATTGCACAGCCATTTTCAGATCTCTCCAGAGATGTTCAATCGGGTTCAGGTCTGGGCTCTGGCTGGGCCACTCAAGAGAGTTGTCCCTTAGCCACTCCTTTGTTATCTTGGCTGTGTGCTTAGAGTCCTTGTCCTGTTGGAAGATGAACCTTCGCCCCTTTCGGCGGTCCAGAGCGCTCTGGAGCAGGTTATCATCAAGGATGTCTCTGTATATTGCTGCATTTATCTTTCCCTCAATCCTGATTAGTCTCCCAGTTCCTGCTGCTGAAAAAAAAAACACAGCATGATGCTGCCACCACCATGCTTCACTGTAGAGATGGTATTGGCCAGGTGATGAGCGGTGCCTGGTTTCCTCCAGACATGACGCCATTCAGGCCAAAGAGTTCAATCTTTCTAACCATGTGTTGATAAGCATCTTTGAGCTAGGCCCAAAAGTATCTAAAATTGTTACTACTGAAACAGTCATGACCGAAACGTGGCAGGTTTTGGTTGTGACATCATTGTTTTTTGGGGGGTTATTCGATCAAATTTAGTTTTTTTGTCTGTACAACTGTTCAGAACTGTGCTAGCTAACCATGAGCTGATAAGCGTCTTTGAGCTAGCCCCAAAAGTATCTAAAATTGTCACTACCGAAACAGTCACGACCGAAAAGTGAAGTTTTGGTTGTGACATTGTTTTTTTTACTATTTGTTAATCGTGAGAACATTGATATTTTAACCAAGGAACCGGGACGTGTGAGGGAGTCGCCTGTCGATGGCGTCATATCTGCCTTCCCCTCGGTTTCCGGTTTTATTTTGCAGATTCGCTGTACTCTCACTGCAGTGTGAACAAGAGTCAAAGCAGCCGCCGAGCGAACGCACAGAGTAACATCATAACTTCATTTTCAACACATTCAGATGTGTCTAATATGATAAACAGAGCTGCGTTACCTCATACTCATGGAAGTTCATGAAGTTTTGGTTGTGACATTGTTTTTTGGGGGGTTATTCGATCAAATGTAGTTTTTTTTTGTGTACAACTAGTCAGAACTGTGCTAGCTAACCATCTGCTGATTAGCATCTTTGAGCTAGGCCCAAAAGTATCTAAAATTGTCACAACTTGATAATCAATGACATTATTGATTTTATTGATTTGGCAGACGCTTTTATCCAATGCGACTTACAGTGCCCTTATTACAGGGACAATCCCCCTGGAGCATCATGGAGTTAAGTGCCTTGCTCAAGGAAACACTGGTGGTGACCGCTGGGATCGAACCAGCAACCTTCTGTGTGTCAGTTCTATGGTTTAACCCACTGGACCACCATCTCACTGAACAATATTGTGACTGTTTTGGCAGTGACAAAAGGGAACATAATCGTTTATTTTGGGAAAATAAACTCAATTTCAGTACAGTTATGCAAATCATTAGTGTTTTAGTATGCAAGTTAAATTCTGTGATGTGATGTAGTCGCTACCAAAACCTTACTGTCACTACCGAAAATGTGTATGTTTGGTCAAAAATAAAGAATATTGAATAATCAACTTAGATGTTATGATGATGTTTGGCTCAATGTGTATTCAAACCTATGATTCAAACTAATGAATCCTTAACTCCAAAACTTTCTGAAAATACAATATGAGAATCAACTGCACGATTACTAGAAATGTGTACCTTGGATATTATTCAATTTGCATACATACACAATTTGTGGAAAAAGACTCAATAAAATTCAAGATGTTTCTAACTCTGACTTTGAACCAATTCTGTTGAATGGCCCAAGTCCAAACATTATCAGCTGTGTGACCCACAGACCTCATTAACAATTACAGGACCAATGAAAGATAAGACCATTGAAAATACATAAAAATGAACCCATGTGATCCGCTGAAGGACTAAAGTATGATCCGTATTGAGGCACTTGCTCCCACTAGAGAGCTTGTAATGCATTGATCTGTTAAGTAAGTGCTTCTTCTAGAGGAAGCTGAGAGAATACACTCACACTTGCAGTCTTTGCACTTGACCACTTGTTTACTCACATGATGCAATTCCTGTATTTGACCCAAGTGTTCAAGTAGGTGTGAAGACCGCAAGTGTTTGTAGAATTTTGATTACCCAATGTGTTGCAAAAATGCAAGTATTTACAGACCTTTCAATACTTTGCATTTTAAAATAAACTTCTTAATGTCTGTTTACTAGTGCCTGTGTAACAGAAGACACCATTTAAAATTGTGTTGCTTCTAATTAAGTGATAAAAAGCAGTTGCAAGTGCTGTACAAAATACTCATACTTTTGCACAATAAAATGTGCAGCACTTTGATTTACTACCAAATTACATGTAGCCTAATATCTAATTAAACTAACTAACAGCGGAATGTTTTCCTCCACATCCTGCCATTTTGGGGCATGTGACTTCCCAAACCTAATGCATGATGGGATACACTTAGCCTCGAATATCCTGTGGCAAAGTCGGAGAACTACAGGTATTTGGAAATCTAAGCATTTCTTGCCGTTTGCTATTCTCAAGTAAAGCATTTGGCCGTCGACTGGTGTTCTTTTATATCTTAATGACTTTACAAAGTGGGGATCTGAAACCATTCAGCTACATGTCATTTCAAGATCATTTGCGATTTATTTTACATCTGGAAGAGAAGCATACACGTTTTTTGTGCATATGTATCTGAATCACACAAATGATCGTAAGATCAAATGTAGGATGGTCTCTATGCAACATTTTATAAATGTGTCTGAGTTTGTTCAGACTACAGTGAGATTTGCTCAGGATAAAGTAGCAACAGCTTTGGGACGTTTCCACTGTGTAAAGCCCGTTGTAAGATCTGTTTGATTGCCTGAGGTCCACTTAAATTGGTCGTATAATGCCCCTTTTTACAATATGTAAAATAAGTGTGAAGTTTTAGCTCAAAATTCCTACAGATAATTTTTATAGTATGTTAAAATTGTCACTTTTTGAGGGTGAGCAAAAACACAGTTTTTGTGTCCCTTTAAATGCAAATGAGCTGCTGCTCCCCGCCCCTTTCAGGGTGGAGCTTCAAGAGCTTGTGTTAGCAGCTCCGATTAATTCACCAGTGTTACCAAGTCCGCGGTTTTCCCGTGGAATTGGACTTCTTCAACACTGTTGCTGCGGGCTGTTTTTCATGTCTGCGGGTTAAAGCGACCCCAATTATGTGATATTTAGCCCCGGAAATGCAAATTTTAGCAGGCAACCATGCCAAAAAAACACATTTTATCTCCTAAATGCGATTGGGCTTGTTTTGGGCTAGTTTTGAGTAGCAGTCGGGCGGGTTTTGTTGTGAAAACCTGGCAACCCTGTACCTCACGCAGACAAACACTGTAAATATCAGAAACTGTTCAGCCTTTTATGATCAAACCGGAGTCGGACAATGATGGAGAGACTCAAGAAGAAGTGACAACATGTAGAATGAGACAGGATGTTTCTGAATGGTTAGTTGATGAGTTTATGAGTTAACTATCTTCAAGTCGTTGATTAGCATGTTCTGTCATGATAATCTATAGATGGCTGGTGTGGGAACTGTTGTGAGATGCACAGAGTCAGAGAATATCTGCTGCATGAAGAGAAAACAGGGATAGTTTAGTTTAATTACGGTTATAACTTGTGTTGTCATCTTGCTTTATGACATGCTATTGCATTTGTGTTCGTACTGTATTGTAATAAATGTGAAAGACGGATGACAGCTTGAGGGACTCCTAAATGTGCTACAACAACAAACTACAACAACTCTTCCTCTTCTCAACATGTTCCCGGGGCGCAGTTAATGTTAGGGTTAGTGATGTCACTATTAACCCGTGAAGAAGCTCGTTGTGGTCCCTACCAGCCGTTTGTTGTAGTCCTTAAAAAGCAGTTTCTGTAAAAGTAAATATCTCGCTTTGCTTCGAACTTTGAGCATCATAACTTTGCAGATGTTGTTTATGCTCAAACAGCAACATTACACACTGACTAAAGTTAAACAAGTCAAATCACAATCAACCACCCCTTTTAAATAACCATACTGTGACGTATAACTACTTGAAATCATTGTTTTGACCTTTGTTTTTTTGTGAATATTTTAATGCCTTAGTTTGTGCATTTTACAGTGATATTTACTCAACAGGCCGGTGTCATGAAATATTTTATATCATATTCAAAGCTCACCACTAAAACCCTGTTCTAAAAGTGGCATCTTCCATTTTTATTTTTATTGCAGCATGTGACCATGTGAGTCTATGGATCATTTACATTTACATTTATACTTCCTCAGCAAACATAAGTTCCCTTCAGGAACCCTTCTGGAACCAGGGCAGTAGGGCGGGGCTTGATTTTGTCTGTGGGGAATTGATTGAATGGTTGTGGTTTGCTATTGGTGGATCTCATGTGAGTGACAGGTTGCCCCGCCCTCGTCATCAGAGAAGAGAAGAGATGAGAGAGAGGGAGGGGAAGTTATTAGAATAAATCATTTATAATAATAAATAATACTGCAATATTCTATAAATTCCTGTTCTCGTGTGTAGAGAAATATGACACGTTCGTGCCAATTGAGACCATCACTGACTTTTTTGGTCTTGTCTGAAAATATTTGGGTTGATTTGTGAAGTGTGTAAAACATCTCAGCACTTCTAAAGCTGGAACTACAGGAGGAATGATTTCCTCAAGTCAAGAGTCATTTTCCAGAGACGCTGTCCTTCTGATGTTTGATTTTTTTTAATAAATCATCAAACTAAACACTGAAGATTTAGTGAAAAGAACATAGTATTTCAAAACCTAAAGATTACCCAAAAAATATTTTCTCACCTTGTTTTCAAACCCGTTATTTTTTTCTCCTCCATTATACACAAGTGAGAAGTTCAGATTTCCATAATCCATACAACTTGTGCACTATATTCCAAATGAGACGACATCTTTGTGAGAGGAAACGAGCCTTATAAAGATGTTGCGGAAGATTTGACGTCAATAACGCCAAACGCAACTGACCTTGACGCACCCACCACATTTGAAAGTGGGAGCCATTCGGTCAATAATGACTTTAATTTGAAAGACTTGGAATACAGTTCAATTATCCAACCAGGAGGTATTGCTGTGAAGCTTTTACCGTTGTTATTGCTTCATATATGCGAGTTCAATTCTTGACTGGAATGGTGAACGTCTCCCGAATGGCTCTGTTCAGTAGCTTTGACCAGGTGGACTTCAGCTGGTCAGTTGGTTAGAGATCTTCAAAGGTTGAAGAGCCACTGTCCATTCCATGCATAGATTCAGAGGAAAACACTTGGGCTGGTAATGTTAATGTCATCACATTTGGATCTTGCTGGAAATTTCCCAAGACAAGGTTTGCTATCTAAATAAAAAGATCTAAGCGTAAAGCGATCTGTCCACAAAAGTCATCAGACACTCCTGTTTAAAGGCACGATTACCTCATTCATACATTTTTTCTACATGATTTAGTTTTGTTGGGGCATTTTGAGTTCTTTACTATAATACTGAGACGTAGATCATTTCGTCTGTGAGATCCTCCTCGTGTTTGCTGCTTGTGTCCGTCTCCTCGTCGCTGTAGTCACGGACATTGCTCTGACACAAGCCTGTCTCTTCCGCCTCCGGTCCGTGGCCTAGCGTGACGTTCAGTAGGTTGCTAGCAGCACTTTCCATCTCATCAATAGTCATTTCACAAGCATCTGCAATCTCGTGTTTTGTCACCGTCACAAACTTTGGATCCTTCGCATATTTGCCCAATCCCCCAGATATCATCACCTACAACAAAAGGCATCACGTTAGTACGGCAAGTATTGATATGTGCGAAGGAGTATAACTTAATATACACTCACCTAAAGGATTATTAGGAACACCTGTTCAATTTCTCATTAATGCAATTATCTAATCAACCAATCACATGGCAGTTGCTTCAATGCATTTAGGGGTGTGGTCCTGGTCAAGACAATCTCCTGAACTCCAAACTGAATGTCAGAATGGGAAAGAAAGGGGATTTAAGCAATTTTGAGCGTGGTATGGTTGTTGGTGCCAGACGGGCCGGTCTGAGTATTTCACAATCTGCTCAGTTACTGGGATTTTCACGCACAACCATTTCTAGGGTTTAAAAAAAGAATGGTGTGAAAAGGGAAAAACATCCCGTATGCGGCAGTCCTGTGGGCGAAAATGCCTTGTTGATGCTAGAGGTCAGAGGAGAATGGGCCGACTGATTCAAGCTGATAGAAGAGCAACTTTAACTGAAATAACCACTCGTTACAACCGCAAAGCATTTGTGAAGCCACAACACGCACAACGTTGAGGTGGATGGACTACAACAGCAGAAGACCCCTCCGGGTACCACTCATCTCCACTACAAATAGGAAAAAGAGGCTACAATTTGCACGAGCTCACCAAAATTGGACAGTTGAAGACTGGAAAAATGTTGCCTGGTCTGATGAGTCTCGATTTCTGTTGAGACATTCAGATGGTAGAGTCAGAATTTGGCGTAAACAGAATGAGAACATGGATCCATCATGCCTTGTTACCACTGTGCAGGCTGGTGGTGGTGGTGTAATGGTGTGGGGGATGTTTTCTTGGCACACTTTAGGCCCCTTAGTGCCAATTGGGCATTGTTTAAATGCCACGGCCTACCTGAGCATTGTTTCTGACCATGTCCATCCCTTTATGACCACCATGTACCCATCCTCTGATGGCTACTTCCAGCAGGATAATGCACCATGTCACAAAGCTTGAATCATTTCAAATTGGTTTCTTGAACATGACAATGAGTTCACTGTACTAAAATGGCCCGCACAGTCACCAGATCTCAACCCAATAGAGCATCTTTGGGATGTGGTGGAACAGGAGCTTCGTGCCCTGGATGTGCATCCCACAAATCTCCAGAAACTGCAAGATGCGATCCTATCAATATGGGCCAACATTTCTAAAGAATACTTTCAGCACCTTGTTGAATCAATGCCACGTAGAATTAAGGCAGTTCTGAAGGCGAAAGGGGGTCAAACACAGTATTAGTATGGTGTTCCTAATAATCCTTAAGGTGAGTGTAGATTAAATTATAACTATGTGCAAAGCCCAAGATCTGCTCAGGATCATGAAATGAAAAATAAGAAAACTAATAATTACTATCAGAACAAGCAACAGACAAAATAATACAAATAAATGGACATTAATTCCATGAAGTCCTTCTTGTCAATATTCAACAATGAAGGCAAGTTTTACTTGCTGGGCTGTATGACATAGCGTAAAAGATATACAGCATGTCAATATTTTACACTCATATATTTGATGTGTAGACCAATATTCATTTATTTGCTCTTAAATGTCCAAAAAGGGTAAAAAAAAAGCATCATTTTTGTCAGTGTAGTTACATACAGTCGAGGTCAGAATGATTAGCCTCCTTGGCAAATATGATCAACGATGCCTGTAAAAATAAATCTGCATTGTTTATCCTTTCATTAAAACAATTCACCAAAATCTAACCTTTCATTGAAGTAAAAGAATTGAAAAATTACATTATGAAATAAATGTTTTCCTCCAAAACACGTTGGCCTCAATTAATGGCACCCCTAAAATTCTTTATGAGTAAAATATCTCTGAAGTATATTCCCATTCATTTTTTATTTTTTAGCACACCAGGGTGACTATGAGCATGAAATTGTCTAGCTATGTTCCACAAGAGTATAAATATGAGGAAACACAAAGGCCAAATTCCCTTAAAGGGGTACTTGTGTAAGATGCATGTGTATTTAAATTGGGTCATTTATGCAGTAGAAATGTGAAATTATTTTAGAAGTTGGTGCCTTCTAGACTGAGAAAAGACAGAACATTTATTTTTGGGTCATATGGATGAAAGACAACAACTCCCAGAATGCACTTGCTTCGCTGCCCTTTGAGGCCACTCCCACCGGTTACATCACTTGCTCACCCCACCGTCGTTTTGATTTTTATAGTAATAAAATCATTTAGTTCATTTAGAGAACAGACACGTGTCTGGCTAATACAGCATGTGCGGAATGAGAGTCGCCGCACAGACCAGCAGCAGGAGTCAAATTTCAGCTGACAGACCAGATGATCGCGGAAAATTTGGTTTCAAAGCGAAATGTAAAAGCGCCTATTTAAGTGAGATTGCCATTTTTAAACAACATTCACGGCATTCATTCACAGCGGCATTGTCGTTCAATCATTCACAGTGTCCTAACTAGGGCTGCGCAATATATCGAAATTATCGAAATATCGCAAATGTACATATCGCAATATGCATATCGCAAGGGCACGCAATATCTGAATGATTTTAATAGGCTACTTCAACATTGTGAAAAGTGTACGTTTTAGGTTGACGCATATAACAGAGAATAGACTGGGCACACGGCTGTTACTTATGTGACTTGCTTGACGTTAAAAAGAGTTATTAAACACAATAACTTGCGAAAAACAACTCCTCTGCTGTCTGACACACAACACACCGAAACGTGCGTACAAGCCGTTCTTTTTTTAGTGTCTTGTTACACACTCAAACTGTCAAATACACACACAGTTATGTCAAAATTGCTGTCTTGATGAGTATTCATGTAAACACTGTCGGTTATGCTTTAAGTGAAAGTTATCAGTTGGGGAAAGAAATAGATTTTACACACTTAAAGTAATATCGTATCGCAAATCAAATATCGCATTATTTAACAAGGATATCGCATATCGCATTTTTCTTCAATATCGCACAGCCGTAGTCCTAACTACAAGCGAAGCAACGCCGGACACGACACGGGATAAAAGGCATCTTTTGTCCCGTGTTTATTTATGTTAATTCGAGTTTTTGTCCTAACCAGCGACACACGATGATTCTATTTTAGAAACTATTTCTATTCTAGTTTCTATTTCTGCGATGTCGCAACACAAAACATAATCTCAGGTAATGTTTATGTGCTTTATTTAATGTTAAAAGCATGTAATGTCACTTTGAATATAATTTAGTGCTTCCAGCTTTGTAACGTAGTCATACTAAAAGCAACAATGAATAATTCACCGCAGATCTTGGAATTAAACAAATGGAAACAAGAACGTTAAAACTGTGAACAAACAAGTATATTCTATGCAAAAAATTGTTTTAGTGAATGCTATTTTTAGTAATGTTTATATGGCGTAATATTTGTGAATTTTATTATGTACTTATCCATTTCCTTGCGAGTGCCGTCAAGATGAATCTCTGGTGCTGTACACTTGCTGCGAGAGCCCGTCCACATGCTGTTCTGATTGGCTGTGGTTTTTGATTTATTTGTGTAGTTAGGACGCGGTGTAACACTTCACAGACAAATTAATTGCTTAATTTATTTAGATGCACAAGTGGGAACTGTATCAAAATGCCAAGAGAGGCTGAAAATGCGGGCAATATGCTAATGTTTCGTCTTGACGTCACAACAAAACGACTTGGGATTCGTTTTTAAAACGATTCGTTTAATTGACTCAGAGTCGACTCTTACTTTTGAGAGACAATAACTTTCAAAGACAATAAGTTTTCATTCACTTAGAGTTATGTTACACACTATATGAAAGGTAAGTTTCAAAAATCCATAATAGGGGCACTTTAAATAAAACTAGGCTACGGTACCAGAAAATGTATTTAATTAGTTTTTTTGTAATTGTATTGTGTATTTATTTTCATTTTATTAACCAGTTTTATATTTTCAAAATAATTTATTTTGTGTCAAGGAAATGTATTTATGCACTAAGTAGTTTTTCTCTTTGTCTGACTTGCTTTATTACAGAAGACTGACAGTCAATAAAAAAACTAAACATATTTCAAGATTTAATTCAGTGAGATTTTTTCATGTAGACCTATTAAACTGTCTACCACAGCCAAATAAGAAACGTTACACAAAACAATCAAATCTATGCATAAATCGAATAGAATTTTTTTAATTGAATAGTGACCTCAAGAATCGACTTGAATCGAATCGTAAGGTACCAAAAGATTCTCAGCCCTAATATTTGTGTTCATACCCGCATTGCTGTGCCTATTCATTTTCATTGTGTTGCTAAAGATAAATGTTACTTTGTGCAATCTTCATATTACAATCCTGCAAAGATGACAGAAAATGTACTCGCAATTGCTGTCCCGTGTCAAGTGCGACCCGAACGCATTGCTAATAAAATGATTGTGGCTTTATTATGTCTGATCTCTCTGTATCATCTCAGTGAGCCTTTTTTACATTGTATGCATGAGCAGTAATATGATTTAATCACTTTCCGACATTTCAGAAACCTCTAGTGTGAGAGAGTTTAGAAATGAAAACAGCATTTCCAAATATATCCAGATCAGTGTAACACGCCTCAACCAGATAATCAAGATCTTCAGGTTTACTAGAACTCCCAGTTCAGTTGTTTTGGGGCAGCTTGGAGCTGAACTTTGGCCCTCCAGGAGCAGGTGTGGACATTTAAGACAGACAGGAACAACCAATGAGTAATGTCGCCACTCACCGCTTCCACCAGGCTGTGAGCGCTGCTCCGCTGCTGCAGGTGATGGCCGCTTAACCGCGGCGGAACCTTCAAGAGCGCGGGGGCGCGTGTTGACCAATCAGAGCCTTGCTGGGAATTCCAGAAGCCCCTGTGAACCAATCCCGGAGTGCTGCTGGCGCTGGGCGTGGTCTGAATCAGAGGGGTGTAGGGTGGAGGCGTGGCCGGAGGCGTGACCCATGAGCGGATGGAGCGGGTCGGAGAGAGCCGCGCTCGACTCGATTCTTGTCCGGTCGCCATCTTCACCTGTGGAACCACGAGATCAAATGAAGCTGCTGTGAGAGAGCAACCCTCCATTTTCAACACTTAACGTACATCTGAGTTTTACCGGAGTTTGTCTTTGAGTGAGGAAAAAATTCATATAATTTGAACAATATCACTGAATGCATTTTGTGCCGAAGCAATGATAAATGATCCCCAGTTTACCTCACATAGACTGATGAGATTTGTAAAAGTGACCAAAGTATTTTTCAGACACTACTACTATTGTTCTTCAAGGGTTAGTTCACCCAAAAATGTAAATTCTGTCATTAATTCCTCTCCCTCATGTCGTTCCAAACCCGCAAGACCTTCGTTCATCTTCAGAACACAAATGAAGATATTTCTGATGAAACCCGAAAGCTCTCTGACCCCTCCATAGACAGCAACACAACGACCACTTTCAAGCCCAGAAAGGAAGTAAAGACATCATTAAAATAGTCCATGTGACTCCAGTGGTTCAACCTTAAAGGGTTACTTCAGCGATTAGTATTAAGCTTTGTATCAGTAGAAACCCGGTAGTAAATTCGAATGACTGTGCTTCCCTCCCTCATATCCCCCTGAGACAAGAGATTTATGTATTTTTTGTCTGGAAAAAAACCTCAGATGACGCAAAAATCGTCATTTAGCGTCATCGGAGGCTTTTTTTGACTAGAGGCTAGAGACTACAGCCAGTAGTAGGAGTTAGTTCTGCATGTTTTCAATCCGTCCATAGGGGTGGCATCTCACTCACAGAAAGTAAAATGCGCACGGGCACTCATAACGGAGCGGTCGGAGCAAAGCGAGTGTTCTCAATGAATTCCTATGAAAGTTAAGCTTCCATAGGCATGAACTGAAAACGCGGCAGACTGGACATGCACCGTGAATTACTGTGAGGCCGTGAATGAATGCCTGTGCGGCCGTGCTCATTTTAGTTTCGGTTTAAAATTAGGGCGGATTGCTTGAATTGTGGGTTCATTAGCCTATTATTCTTAATGAAAAACACAACAACAAAACGGTACAATGACAAACTCACTTAAATAATTCACTTTAATGTTATGAAGCGACAAGAATACTTTTTGTGGGCAAAAAACTAAACAAAAATAACAACTTTATTCAACAATCTCTTCTCTTCTGTGTACGTCTCTTACGCTGTTGACGTAGTAAATACAGTCCAGCGCTTCCGAGTTACGTCAGCGCCACACCAGAACGCCGGCTCACCATTGGCCGAAGCTGATCATGTGACGCATGTGTGTGACGCTGACGCAGGAGCTGACCAATGTAAACTGCGTAGGTGACTTAGCCTGACGTCGTCATACTCAATTCTAATCAGAATATGAGTCTGATACTGCTCCGTTGGGCTGTGATTATGGGGCGTGTTTCAACCGAACCAGGAAAGACCTCAATTGGATAGACCTACAACCAATCAGAGCAACGGAGCAACGCATAAAGTTAGTTGTAAAATTTCAACAGAACTCAACTGCACTGTGTTGCCATGTCCACGGGTTGAAGCGACCCCAATTATGTGATATACAGACCCAGGAATGCGAATTTTAGCAGGCAGCCCTGCCAAAATAACACATATTTTACCCCCCAAATGCCATTTTTTTCCAGAGAACCCCCCCGGAAAGCTATTGGGCTTGTTTGTGGCTAGTTTTAAGTAGCAATTGGAGTAGCTAAGTTCGGCTGGCATCCAGGCTATAGGTGACTGACACAGACGAGAAGAAATTGTTGAATAAAGTAGTTTTTCTGTTTGTTTGCACAAAATGTATTATCCTGGCTTCATAACATTAAGGTTCAATTCCTGGAGTCACATGGACTATTTTAACAATGTCTTTACTTCCTTTCTGGGCTTGAAAGTGGTCGTTGTGTTGCTGTCTATGGAGGGGTCAGAGAGCTCTCCTATTTCATCAAAAATATCTTCATTTGTTTTCTGAAGATGAACAAAGGTCTAACGGGTTTGGAACATTAATGACAGAATTAAGCTTTTTGGATGAACTAACCCTTTAATCTATTATGTTGGTGACAGTAGGGCGGTGATGCTTGAGATAGTCCATATGCTAGTTATGTGATGTCTGGTTTTGCGATGATCACCTGATGCTGTGACGGTAGACCCGCGGGGCGCAGGGGAATCTCATCTTGACTGCTCTGTTTGCGCAGACACTCGAAATGGAAAGCGGGCTTGTGAGAGGCTGTATGAAAGAATGCACATGCATCAATATATGCAAATTTATGACAATGGAGGAATAAACAAAGATTTTAGCTACATTGTAAAAAAAAGTTGTTGCCTTAAATTAATATGATCAACTTAAATTAAATTAAACTTAGATCTTGTATAACTTATAGAAAAAAGTTGAAAATTGCTTAACTTATTTTGATGAGTAACAGCAATGTAAAACATATTTTGTCATATAATATTTTACAGTGTGTTGCAAGTCTTTGCATGAAGTCTAAACTTGAACATTGAACATGAAGTTCAAAATTCTCTAAATTAGAATTTTAACAAACAAATTTATATCTGTTTATCCGCTGATATACCTCTCTAAATATACAGGCATCCTGTAATAGTGAGAACATTGGGTCTCATTCACTAATAATTGCATGGATTATTTTGTATTTATACACACATGAAAAAACCTACCTAATATACGGAGAAAACCTCAAGCTATAAAGTAGATTTTCTTACTCTTTCACTGTATATGATGAAATATATTTCAAATAAAATATCTATGTATACAGTTTCATCTTAACATGATTATAAAGCGACACAGAGTATGATTCTCTGTGGTTTCAGTTGTTCCTACATTTTAATACAAAAGTTATTGGTGAATCATGATTTGTTCATGAAAACCTTTGTACGCATGCTTTGTGAATGAGACCCATTGTGACAGGGAATTTCTGGCAACCACATTTGGCATTTTTTACTGTAAATTTAGTATGACTTTTTGTGTATATAAAGTAGCTTCAAAAACAAAATGTGAGTTTTGCCAAAAAATGACCATTTGGGGGAAATTTAATTACGTCACTGTCTGCATCACAATGAAAAACAGTCAAAAATTTTATTTAAATTAAATGAATGTACTATATTTTAGTTCAATAATGTTTTTATTTAATATTTTGTATTTTTAGAAGCTTTTATAGTTCTAAATTATATTTATCGAATAATTAAGATCAACCTGAAAATTTAATTTCCCACTTAAAAGCCCATAAATCTTGAATACTTTGGAGAAACAGACTGAAGTTTGGTCTCTTTTTAAAGAAGACACATGGCAGATTATTGCAGAAGTGAAAAAAGTACAAAAAACAGTTATAGAAGTTTATTGTTAAACTGCACAAAAATACTATTCTCAATTTTTACATGAAATGTATATTTTCCAAAACAGGTTTCATCTAAAACTGTGAGAAAATAACAGCCACAAGCCTAAACAAGTTCCCCATTTGAGGTTGATATCTCAAAAAATGAGCATTCAGTCAGATTTTGTTTGGTCGCAGTACCAAACGCTTCCAATAGGAAATTTGTTTCCCATTAATTTCCAATGCGCTCATTTTTGACCATGAGGAACACAAGTGTGACTATTTTTTCCGGACCATTTAACGTTTTTGAATCATGTCACATAGCAAGCACCATGGGCGTCACTAGGCCCTTCAGCCCCCCTAAAATTCTGTCCAGCCCCCTAAACATTTTTTGATTAACCTTTCAAACATATGAAACTGGCGGGAGGCTTCGGCTTCGTCACGTTTTTTAATTTGCGTTAATCAGCGCATTCTTCAATCCTCTGTTGCGGCGAACAGAGCGCAAGTCAGAAGCAGAGGTGTGTGCGTTGATCTGAGCCTCATTGGTCTGTCACCCCTCGTCAATGTCAAAATATTTGAGAAAAACAATCAAATCAGAGTAGGCGGCCTTTACGTTCACACAGAAGCTGCTGAGGCTGAGCGCGAATAAGATTAGTAATGATTGTGTGCATATTGTGAATTCATTTAATAAATGTAGTTACCTAGCTTTCCTGTTAGCCTTCGAAAATGATTCATAAAACATATAAATATCAGTTAAACATATTTTTCCAGAAGGTTAAAAGTGCATTTCATCTTCATTGTTGGGCCAGTGCTGCACTATTTTTTCATATTTCCTCTCTATGATAGGAGGAGTTAACAAAAACACCAGAATCTGAGGAGAAAGCGAAGCGATAAAAAACAGATATAACCGCATTGACCTTAACAGCTTGTTAAGGAGCCTCAGCCTCATGTTTATTCCCAAACGAATGCCAGCTCTCAATTAAAAGCAGTTTGGAAGCCGCTCAGTGCGATTCTGTCTATTATTTATGATTAATATCTCACGTTGAGCTGGGGACAGCAGGAGTCGTTTTGATGACCTCTGGGATATGAGCTGCTCATCATCGTCACAGACGCATTCGCACACATCCTGCTGTCTAACTGCAGCACAGTCACTCAGAGTGTCCTGAAAGTCTTTGTACGACCTTGCGAGGGAAACAAAGTGAAGATAAAGATATTTTGATATTATGGATATACAGTTTCTAAAGAGTCTCCTAGCGATACCTGTCTCTAGCCAGCATGGCGTCATCCTCGTGAAACTCGTCTCCGCTGTAATACTCCGTAACGGAGTTCCTGTCGTCATCACTGACGTCACCATGACTGGGGTTTTGCACGTGGATAGTCGGATATCCGACAGCACTAGAGCAAGGCCTGCAAGACATTGGAGCATCAAAACATTAGTGCACAAACCACTACCCAGACAGCAACAGTGTCTGGCCCACATCTGGTATGCATGGAATCCACATGTACCAGATGTGGCTCAGCTCTGGGCTGTCTGGGTACAGCTGTTGCTGTCTGGGTAGCCAATATAACTGCACCACACCATCATATCTACAGTCGCTTTTCTTGCACTTTGATTTAATCCCATTACAGAGCCAGAAACTGCTAATGCATTTTAGAAACGTTGATGAATGAGGACATACAAAGTATGAGTGATATCTGACTTCATTTTAAATGGACAGCAATATACACCGATCAGGCATGACTTTATGACCTAATATTGTTTTGGTCCCCTTTTTCCTGCCAAAACAGCCCTGACCCGTTGAGGCATGGACTCCACTAGACCCCTGAAGGTGTGCTGTGGTATCTGGCACCAAGATGTTAGCAGCAGATCCTTTAAGTCCTTTAAATTGCAAGGTGGGGCCTCCATGGATTGGATTTGTTTGTTCAGCACATCCCACAGATGCTCGATTGGATTGAGATCTGGGGAATTTGGAGGCCAAGTCAACACCTCAAACTCGTTGTTGTGTTCCTGAACCAAGGTAAGCGACGCGCACACACCCGATGAACGTGATTCATCAGACCAGGCCACCTTCTTCCATTGCTCCGTGGTCCAGTTCTGATGCTCACGGGCCCACTCTTGGCACTTTCGGCAGTGGACAGGGGTCAGCATGGGCATCCTGACTGGTCTGCAACGATGCAGCAAACTGTGATACCCCAGGTATTCTGACACCTTTCTATCAGAACCAGCATTAACTTCTTGAGCAATTTGAGCTACAATAGCTCGTCTGTTTGATCGGACCACACGGGGCAGCCTTTGCTCCCCACGTGCATCAATGAGCCTTGGCCGCCCATGACCCTGTCGCCGGTTCACCACTGTTCCTTCCTTGGAGCACTTTTGATAGACACTGACCACTGCAGACCGGGAACACCCCACAAGAGCTGCAGTTTTGGAGATGCTCTGACCCAGTCGTCTAGCCATCACAATTTGGCCCTTGTCAAACTTGCTCAAATCCTTACGCTTGCCCATGTTTCCTGCTTCTAACACATCAACTTTGAGGACCAAATGTTCACTAAAGGTTGTAAAGGTTCACTGTGATGAAGAGATAATCAGTGTTATTCACTTCACCTGTCATAATGTTATGCCTGATCAATGTATTTAATCATGTCTGGGAACTTATTGCCAGTTAAATAAACATTTAATTATCCATTAGTATTTAATAGATTTCTAAGTACACTACTTATAAAACTATATTGTCAGTACACCATAGTTATAGAAATGAACTAGATCAATGCATTGCATTCAAACAGCGGGTGGCCTTTTAGGATGTTTTTACACTTGGGTCCTCTTTAAAAGAACCGAATCCAGACTCCTTTAGGTGGACCAAGAGGTGAACTGAATGAAAAAGGACCCAGTTCTCTTCACTTTCACACTGTCCCTGTCTCTGAAAGAGGACTCAGGTCCCTTTTTGGTCCACTTAAGTAGGAATGTGGTCTCAGACCTCGTGTACATACGGTTGCTTTTGGATCTAGTCCAATTTAGTGTTTGATGGCTAACGTTTCAAAATGTAATCCCATCCACTTACATTGTGTGCGTCACTAACCAAGATATGGGTTTGTAAAGATTATTATTAATTATTATTATTTTGTAAAAACGACATTGCTAGAAATGCTGTTGAATAAGCTTAACAAAAAAAAAAAAGCTTTTTTTACATGTAACAATGTATCTTACAAGGTAACACAATGTAACCTTGCTCTCACTTGAAATGTGTCCCCACATTAAGTCCTTGAATTTGAGGGTATTGGACCTGGAAAGTCATTGAAAGGTCATTGAATTTGAAGTTAACCAAGGTGTGGGAACCCTGATCACAGTCGCTGAATACGACCCCAAGATTGCTGGCTGACTCTATTGTTGTACAGCCACTGATCTTTCAGTGATATTTTGAAGTATAAACAGCAAACCCTGTTGACAAAACAGCATATGCTGGTTAGGTATGTTTTGAAGCATGGCAGCTGGTTTGAGCTGGTTTATGTTGGTCCTTAGTTGGTCCTGAGCTGGAGCTAGTTTCTTAGGACCAGCTCAAACCAGCTGCCATGCTTCAAAACATACCTAACCAGCATATGCTGTTTTGTCAACAGGGAAGATGGCCTGTTTGACTCATATTTACCAACTGTAAGCCCAGTTTTTGTTTGTTTTTGTTGTTCTGTGGTAATCTGAGTGGTCATGTGACCTCTCACCTCCTGGAGTGAGTCCTGGGCTGCAGTTCTCCATCACTCTTGAGGTTGAGGTAGGAGCTCAGAGAGGAAACCAGGCCCCGGGAGGGCTGACGGCAGCGACTGTGCCAGCCGTTGGTGAAGGCAGGGGTCGTCGGCACATTGGCATTGTTGATATTTGAGTTGGATGATTTGGTGTCTGACATCGACTGGCAGTAACTCTGCGTGGAGCACAGAGGGAGCGGCAGCTGCAGAGGACGCTGGGTAACGCTGCTGCTGTACGGGTCTCCACTCACATGATTGACAAGACTGCCAAACACAACTCCATTCCTCTGCAAATACAGACAACAGAGTCAGGATCAAACAAATACAGGATCAAAAACAATTGCCATCATTCCCCTTAGATTTCCATCAAATCTAATGAATTCATTTGTACAATTATATACACTGGCTTGATCCTTTTCACAGGAAGTATTTACTTCTAAAAATCCAAAACCTTGAAAAATAATGTTTGAATTCAAAGTATGTGAAGTAGGTAAAGATCGCAGCATAGACACTTTTAGCCTTGAAGCCCTGAAGACATTTTTAGAGTAAAAAAAGACCAAAAAAAAGTGTGCTCAAGGGAAGGTTTTTACATATCTTTCTTATTTGACATTCAATAACTCAGAAAAGGGAATAAGGTAGGAGGACGATTCTTTTTTGGGAAGTTCCCCTACATGTGAACTGCATCTGGATCAAAGTTTGTGGTGATAGCATAAACGAATCAAAAGTTACAACATTTGATACCAAAGCAGCCTTTTTGTTTAGCCCTCGACACCTGAAAGCATTTTTAAAATGGTGTAGTTTCCTGAGTGACATGCCCAAAATTCACGCACAACAATTTGAACAATTGTGCCTAAAGCTCAAAACAATTATGCTTGTTGTATTCTCCTCCATGAGACCTTTCAAATGACATATGACACATCTGTATGATGTTATGATGATAGTGCATACAATTTTTTTTAAATAAATTCATACAAAAAAATGTATCAGCAAATAACTCAGCACTACTTAGGAGTTCATCTAATTGGCTTACATGCATTGTAAAGTAAACAGACTCTAAGTTTTCAAATTACACCTATTTTGAGCGAAAAATATGATTATTAACTTTTTCATAGCTAGGTGGCGCCCGCGGACTACTCCGCACATCTTAAAGGAACACTCCACTTTTTTTGAAAATAAACTCATTTTCCAACTACCCTAGAGTTAAACAGTTGAGTTTTACCGTTTTCGAATCCATTCAGCCGATATCTGGGTCTGGTGGTAGCACTTTTAGCATAGCTTAGCATAGATCATTGAATCTGATTAGACCATTAGCATCTCACTCAAAAAATGACCAAAGTTTCAATATTTTTCCTATTTAAAACTTGACTCTTCTGTAGTTACATTGTGTAAAAGTAGCGATTTTCTAGACCGATATGGCTAGAACTATACTCTAATTCTTGTGTAATAATGAAGGATATTTGCTGGCGTACCATGGGTTCAGCAGCGCAATGATATTACACAGCGCCTTGGTATCTAGAATTATTAACATATTAGTTTGACACTGATACCATGGCACAAAGTTCTTGTGGACCAATAAGACATTATGCAACAAACGCCATTTTAACAATATCTTTTTAAAATGCAACACTCTTATCTTGTTCACTTTTTCCCTATTTTCCTCTTCTCTGCAACAGATTGATAGTGTCGCCGCCTCTTAATTTTCAAACATTAACGCACACGAATGGCACAAGCAAACTTATTACCACGCATTACTGTCTTAAAGGGTTAGTTCACCCAAAAATGAAAATTCTGTCATTAATTACTGACCCTCATGTCGTTCGACACCCGTCAGACCTCCGTTCATATTCGGAACACAAATGAAGATATTTTTGTTGAAAGCTGATGGCTGAGAAAGGCTTCAGATAGGCCTCCATTGGCATTCAGTACATTAATATTCCCAAGACCCATAAAAGGCACTTTAAACGTTGTTACAAAGTCCATCTCACCACAGTGGCTCTACAATAATTTTACGAAGCGACGACAATAGTTTTTGTGCGCAAAAAAAAAATCTAAATAACACCTTTATCCAACTTGTTCTTGTCTTCCGTGTGTGCCTCCACGACGCATGCGCAAGAAAATGACATAGCGCCAGTGTTCGGGATTCCATGAAATGCACACTTAAGCCCCATTTTGAGAACTACGCCGAGACCTAAAGCACGATCAATGTAAAATTCAACAGCTTAGATACACGCGCGTCTTCCTCTGCTTGTAAACAAATCCCTTCTGGGTCATGTGTCCGAGCGCCGGATCTGCGTCATATTCTCGCGCATGCGTCGTGGAGGCACACACGGAAGACAAGAACAAGTTGGATAAAGGTGTTATTTTGATTTTTTTTGCGCACAAAAACTATTGTCGTCGCATCGTAAAATTATTGTAGAGTCACTGTGGTGAGATGGACTTTGTAACGACGTTTTAAGTGCCTTTCATGGGTCTTGGGAGTATTAATGTACTGAATGCCAATGGAGGCCTATCTGAAGCCTTTCTCAGCCATCAGCTTTCAACAAAAATATCTTCATTTGTGTTCCGAATATGAACGGAGGTCTTACGGGTGTCGAACGACATGAGGGTGAGTAATTAATGACAGAATTTTCATTTTTGGGTGAACTAACCCTTTAATGCCTGGTGTGGGCCCCCCTGGGGGTTTTAAACATGGATATTTTTCTTACACAAACGCATCGATTCGCTTCAGAAGGCCTTTATTAACCCCCCGGAGCCGTGTGGAGCACGTTATTTGACGGACAGATGCATTTTTTTGGTTTTCAAAAACAGAGCAACAGTCACTGCCATTATAAAGTTTGGATTAGCCAGGACTTTTTTAATGTAACTCTGATTTTATTCGTCTGAAAGAAGAATGTCATATACACCTAGGATGACATAAGGGTGAGTAAATCATGGGCTAATTTTCATTTTTGGGTGAACTAGCCCTTTAAGTCACTTGGCGTAACGATGTAATTGATACAATCGCTATTTGATCGCAAAATTCCACAAACTCAGATTTGAATGTTCCGGAGTGATTTCATCAAAGGTTTAATAATAATAAATAAGTACACGTGAGTGTTTGAACCGAGATTGTGATCTTTTAACGATGAATCGTGCAGCTATACTATCTAGATGTGACTGATAAAGCCTGAACCGCTGTACCCCGTATATCTCTTCCTCCTCGTGGAGGTTGACTAGGCCTTCTTCCTGTAGATCACATGATATGGCTCGACGGATCTCAGGCCCGATATCATGAAGCGTGCGCAGACCAGCCTGCAGAAGAGACATATATATTTAGACATAAAATACATATTTAACATTATGATGCAGGAGACCTTTTACAGAATTACGTCAAAATGAGTATTTCCATTAGTTTAAAGAAAGCACTTTTTACTTCCTACTCATCAGCCTCTTTTATTTGTAGCATAATTGCAATCACTTTTTATGGATGCTTGTTTCTTCCACAAAATTTTTTTTATAAAAAAAGGTAATCGTGACTTTTTAATCTCACAATTCGGACTTTATACCTCACAATTATGACTTTTTTTCTCAGGATTGTGAGTTATAAAGTCTGGGGGGGAAATTTCTTGCAATTGCAAGAAAAATTGTGAGATAAAAAGTCACAATTACCTTTTTTATTGCGTGGTGGAAACAAGCTTCCAACAAGCCGAATATTAGACTTTCAATATTTGTGGTAATAATAATAAAAGCCTCATTCATATCAGTATATCATCATTCATTAAATAATCTTCTGCTGTATGTTCAATAAACTAAGAGATCTACTCAGTAAGCCACATTAGTACAGCAAGTTTGTGCAGAATCGAGTGTTTTTACACACTTTTACACACTTCAGTAAATCATGTTTGAAGTATGTTCACCTGTAGAGCGGTGGTGGTGTTGAGATGTGTCTGGCCTCCCACAAGTCCTTGCTCTTTACGCTTCCTGAATTTCCTGAAGTAGTCTTGTATCAGGAAAGTGGCATAGAACTTCCCAACAGTGATCTCATCATCTAAACACACACACACACACAGCCAATAACCTATAAGACAACTATATTGTTTGTATAGCTACATTTTAGTATTAAGTACACCTTATGTTAGTGTGTACAATGTGCTTATTGTGTTGATGTTGTATTCAAACACTTGTGCTGCTGTTGAGGTGAGATACGGTTGAGCTTAGGAGTAGGACGGGTTTAAGGGAGGGTTCCGAGGTCAACAGAGCAATTATAGATGTGATACAGAAATCAATTACAGCTATAACTACACAAAGGTAACCATAAATGTTAGCATAATTTAACTACTTTAGTTTGAGTGACTTAAGAATCCTTAGAATCTGTAGTTTCTTATTCATTGTGTGTGTGTGTGTGTGTGCTTGTTTATGTGATTTATGAGGACACAAATTTGTATAATGACATGGGTATTACACTGGTATTACAACATCAAGGTGGTTTATGAGGACATTTCAAATGTCCCCGTAAATCAAATCGCTTTAAAAACATATTAAACAATGTTTTATTAAAAATGTAAAAATGCAGAATGTCTCCTGTGAGGGTTAGGTTTAGGGGCAGGGGCAGTGTAGGGGGATAGAATATACGGTTTATACAGTATAAAAACCATTACGCCTATGGAGAGTCCTCATAATGCTGTTGCACCAACATGTGTGTGTGTGTGTGTGTGTGTGTGTGTGTGTGTGTGTGTGTGTGTGTGTGTGTGTGTGTGTGTGTGTGTGTGTGTGTGTGTGTGTGTGTGTGTGAGAGTGTGTGTATGTAAGAGTGTTTACACTACTAGTGAAACCTGTTAAACTCTAGAGTGTGTGTGTGTGTGTGTGTGTGTGTGTGTGTGTGTGTGTATGTATGTGTGAGAGAATGTGTGAGCGTGAGTTGGAGTGAATGTGTAAGCGTGTGCGTGTGTGTGTGTGTGTGTGTGTGCACACTATTACTAGTGAAACCTGTTAAACTCTAATTAGTGAGCCAGAGCTCATTAGATATAAAAGCTTATAAATGAGCTGAATCATATTTCTATTTAAATTGAGTGTTTTGCACATTTCTGTGAGATATTTTTAGAGTTCAGGGTCAGGTTAGGCGATATAAAATATGATTAACCTGATCTAAAAACAATAGGAGTCTTTGAGATGATATAATATATTTAGTACACTGTACTGTATAGTATGTACTAATATGACAAACGTGCGTGTGTGTGTGTGTGTGTGTGTGTGTTTGACCTCCAGCAGGTGGCACCACTTGGTCCAGCAGTTTCATGCTAGTCCTCTTCCAGATCTTCTTGATGACGGCTCGTAACTCCTCATTGGCTTGTTCCAGATTGCCTGAGAGACACACACTCGTGACTAAGAGCACACATTCACACCAGCACAGACGTGTGAACGTCTCCATCACGAAAGCTTTACCTTCAGTCTTGATTTTCAGAGCCGTTCTGACCAGAGCGAACAGGGTGGCGTTAAACATGACCGTTCCATCACTGTTCAGTGGCATATTCATGGCAACCAACCTCTGGAGAGAAAGAGCAATGTTAAAACTGTGTGCTCAATCTGTGGGTATAATGTGTGTGATGTGTGTTTGTATTTACACTTCCTGTTAACAGTATTATACAGTATCCCAGCAGGACTTTCTCAGGCTTAAAATGACTGAGTTTGCAAACTATTACAGCAAAAAATGACAGCGATTGCAAACAATTGCAACTTTTGAAATGCTTTGAATCATTATTTCATGTTTTTACAATTGAACAATTATATCGTATATTGCTGTAATATGGTTTGTGCAAATGTATCATAGTATTATCAGTGATTTCATTCACTTGAAAAAGCGTATTTACAGTAAAATAATGAACTTTATTTATTACACTAAATTACTGGTGAAATCAGGCATTATTGTGACCAGTGTTGGGTAAGTTACTCTAAAAAAAGTAATGAATTACTAGCTACTAATTACATATTGTAATTACAACCATGTAATTAGATTACTGTACTAATTACTCTCTCTAAAAAGTATTGAATTACTTATATTAGGGTGAATTCAGGGTGAATTCAGGTTGATTTGCCATGTCAATGGCAAAAAGTGTCCCAATCACCCTGAATTCACCCCTACTTATTACTAATAAATCCCATATCAACTTCCACAAGGATAGACATGAAACTGCGTTTAATTATTTCAAATAAATCATATAAAATTGCATAAATTATTCTTGAACGGACCAAAGTGTGTAAAGTGGTTACATTAAAAACATACTGTACATTTTAACATTAAATTTTGATGATAAATCCACTATTGTTTTATATTGAATTGCTGTATAGTCTACTCTATACAGTATGTAGTGCAATTACATCAGAAGTAACATAGACTGTGAAAAAATATGGACGTAGTGTCCGTGACGTCACCCATAGGATTCTGAAGAGCAGTTTTGAAGTGTAAACGTAAAGTAGGGACGAGCTGGACGTTGCCATCTTGGCAGTGCGTCATCGCACGTCACTCCCGGATAACAGAAAATGGGCAAAGAGGCGGGATGTGGGTGGAGCTGAAGTAACACGATGACTAACAGACAGCAGATAAATGGCTATCCACCTGTCACTCAAAGCGACCACGCCCTTAATTATGCAGAACTTTAAGGCTTTATATAATGTAAACAAATAAGTAAAAAAATATTCACCCCCCTCACAGTTGTCATGAAGGGCAAAATTTGCTGTATAGACCAAAACCACAATTTGTACCAGACTGTAAACATGTTTTTTTTCTGCTGTAAAGTTGGGCATTTTAACATGGGGCTCAAAGAGAATGTGCTCCCTTCTGGAGCCTGTCCCTAGTGGCCAGTCGATGAATTGCAGTTTAAGTCACTTCCGTATTGGCTTCAAGAGAAACTGCGGGAGGTTGCCGCTTGAGAAGTAACTGTAATTAAATTACATAAAAATTAAGAGTAATCCTTTACTTTACTTTTTCAAGGGATGAATTACAGTTAATTAGTTTACTCAGAAATTAACCACACCCCACACTGATTATGACTAGCAAATATTCACACCAAAATACCATACATTCAGAATTGTATATAGTAGTTTAATGGTATCAGTAATCCTATAGAAAGTTTAATTTCAACCCACGCACTTAACACGTAAATATATATACAAGATGTATATGAATGCTTGCATGGTTTGGAACAGTTTGGTAAGACAATAGACATTTGTAGGTTGTACATGGGTGAATGAATGAGAGATCATTTGGAACACTTATTAATTTTCGGGGGCTCAGAATTATGCATTTTGATTATCTAATATTGCTCCTCTCACCCACCCCGCAAGGTTAACATCCATTTTATAAAAAAATATATAAATATTTCCAAAAATAGCTGCAATAAGACCAAAAAATATTGCGTTATATTTTGCTATTGCAAAATCTTGGAGGGACAGCTTAAACAAACCTCAGGAAAACAAGTCTTGTTCAGTATTTTAAATGGCAAAATCTATGTATCTGTATATTGTGTGCGAGTGTGTTTTATGTGCTTTATACCTTGCAAGCCACTCTATGAGGACACAGCTTTCCAAAGCCCAGCGGCGGCTGAATCCTGCGCAGCAGCGTCACCACATCTAAATGTTTGATACGACCCCTGATAAACAAACACACACACACACACACACTGTATTCACTTTTTAAGGAAACATACAGAGTGAACTAGAAGCACAACATCTTTTGTTGTCATATGTACTTGGCCTCAGGATCATATTCCGACCAGATCCTCTTGAATTCATCTAAATGATGCGGTCCAAGAATCGACCAATCACGCGTCAGGTAGTCAAAGTTGTCCATGATGACGGCGACAAATAAATTAATGATCTGGGGGAGGGGGAACAGTAATAAAACTGAACAAAATCATGTGTGTCAATTAACAAAATACAAAAAATATTAGAGAGTAGGAAAACAGTTCAGAGATATTAAAGAAGAAAAGGATAATAACAACACATGGTTATTAGAATCTGTATATGTTTAAAGAGACCCTATTATGCCTTGATGTTGTGTTTGTGCTCTACTAGAGCAGGTTTTCCTGCTTGAATGTAGATCATTTCCTCATATTCTCCATTGTTGCGGATCATCTCTTCCCAGTCTGTCAGTAACACTCTGTCTCTATGAAGCCCCTCCTTCTGAAGCACAAGGTGCTCTGATTGGTCGGCTGGAGCAGTGTGTTGTGATTGGTGTTTGGGAATTCCCCACCCCTTACCATAACCGCCAGTTTCAACACACTACTAACGAACTCAACCAGGCCCCGCCCCTTTATTTGCGTATTAATAATTATAATGAGAATTATTGTGACGTGTTTGTTCCTGGAAGAAACTCAAGACTACAAATGGAGTTCAGAAACACTGACACTGATGAAGAGAAGAACTCTACACACTAAAGACAGATGGGAAAAAGCATCACAGGTCCTCTTTAAAAATAGTAATTATGACATTTTCTGAAGTACTGACAAAATACTAAACACATTTTGCGGTACCAGAAAAGCACAGAGCATGTAGAAGCTGATGAAGTAGAGGATGGCGAAGGAGCTGCCGCAGGTTTTCTCCTCTCCAGGGTTATAGTCGGACTCGGAGTCGCACTGTTTGCCAGGAAGACACGCCAACATGATCTGCTGCCACGCCTCACCTGTCGCACATCTGACATACGGCCAGAGAAAACACAATGACAGACTGTCCTGTACTTACACAATGTGAATTACTACAATTAATAGCAAATTCATTCCAGACCAGACAGTTGATTCTAGCCATTGACTTCCATAGTTTTTTACTCCTACTATGAAGAAAATCGATGACGTCAACTGTCTGGTTACCAACGTTCTTTAAAATATCATGTGTTCAACAGAACAGAGAAACTCACACAGGTTTGGAACGACATGACGGTGAGTAAATGATGACAAAATATTCATTTTTGGGTAAACTATCCCATTCTGATAAATGTTTATCCTTATTGAAAACATTAATTTGCCTTCACATTTTTGACTATTTAAAGTCCTACTATTTGACTTATTTTCCACTGCTTTGATAATGAGAGTGAGCAGATTTTGTCATGCCAGTGAGACTCACTCAATCACACAATATTCCCATGAACACACCTGAACAGCAGGAGCACAGCTTGTGGAAAGGTCTGGAAATTATTGTTACGATTAATGCTGGTTCCATCCACCATAGCGACCTTCCCAAACACCTAAAAGAGTAAAACCATCACATTATCATAATTCACAAGAGTGTGACTGCATCACACCAGCAGATGATTTACCTGCATCCCAATGACAGCATAGATGAAGAACAGCATGGCAATGAGCAGAGCCACGTACGGAAGAGCCTGAGAGACACAGAGAGGAAATGACATCAGTCTGTCTTCATGACGGAAAAACAATACACTTACACTGCTACTAATTACAATATTACAGTTTAATAGCTATGTGTTTTTATTCATCTGCAATCAAAGCTAATTTTTCATATGGACTAGATGACACTAACATATTTACACTGTCTGATGGTTCCCTATCCCCTATATAGTGCACTGTCTGATCGTTCCCTATCCCCAATATAATGCACTGTTTGATGGTTCCCTATCCCCTATATAGTGCACTGTCTGAATCGTTCCCTATCCTCTATACAGTGCACTGTCTGATCATTCCCTATCCCCTATAAAGTGCACTGTCTGATGGTTCCCTATCCCCTATATAATGCACTGTTTGATCGTTCCCTATCCCCTATAAAGTGCACTGTCTGATGGTTCCCTATCCCCTATATAGTGCACTGTCTTAATCATTCCCTATCCCCTATACAGTGCGCTGTCTGATCGTTCCCCATCCCCTATATAGTGCAATGTCTGATGGTTCCCTATCCCCTATATAGTGCATTGTCTGATCATTCCCTATCCCCTACATAGTGCAGTCTGATCGTTCCTTATCCGCTATATAGTGCACTGTCTGAATCATTCCCTATCCCCTATATATTACACTGTCTGATGGTTCCCTATCCTCTATATAGTACAGTCTGATCGTTTCTTATCCGCTATATAGTGCACTGTCTGAACGTTCCCAATCTCCTATATAATTCACTGTTTGATTGTTCCCTATCCATTATATAGTGCACTGTCTAATCGTTTCCTATCCCCTATATAATGCACTGTTTGATCGTTCCCTATCCCCTTTATAGTAGTCTGATCGTTCCCTATCCCCTATATAGTGCACTGTCTAATCATTCCCTATCCCCTATACAGTGCGCTGTCTGATCGTTCCCCATCCCCTATATAGTGCAATGTCTGATGGTTCCCTATCCCCTATATAATTCACAGTTTGATTGTTCCCTATCCCCTATACAGTATAGTGCACTGTCTGATCACTCCCTATCCCCTATATAGTGCACTGTTTGATCGTTCCCTATCCCCTAAATAGTACACTGTCTGAATCACTCCCTATGCCCTATATAGTGCATTGTCTGATCATTCCCTATCCCCTATATAGTGCACTGTTTGATCGTTCCCTATCCCCTAAATAGTACACTGTCTGAATCACTCCCTATCCCCTATATAGTGCATTGTCTGATCATTCCCTATCCCCTATATAGTGCACTGTTTGATCGTTCCCTATCCCCTAAATAGTGCACTGTCTGAATCACTCCCTATGCCCTATATAGTGCACTGTCTGATCATTCCCTATCCCCTATATAGTGCACTGTCTGAATCACTCCCTATCCCCTAAATAGTGCACTGTCTGAATCGTTCCCTATCCCCTAAATAGTGCACTGTCTGAATCACTCCCTATCCCCTATATAGTGCATTGTCTGATCATTCCCTATCCCCAATATAGTGCACTGTTTGATCACTCCCTATCCCCTAAATAGTGCACTGTCTGAATCACTCCCTATCCCCTATATAGTGCACTGTTTGATCACTCCCTATCCCCTAGTGCACTGTCTGAATCACTCCCTATCCCCTATATAGTGCACTGTCTGTGCACCGTTATGTTTTTATTACCTTAGAATGAGCCATTTCTATCTACATGTCACATCCCCTTACAGTGTCACGACTAGATGCCGCTAAAATTAAGGCACTACACCATTATAGGAATAGTTCACCCAAAAATGAAGATTCTGTCATCATTTACACACCCTCAAGTTGTTCCAAACCTGTCTGAGTTTCTTTGTTCTGCTGAACACAAAACAAGATATTTAGAAGAATGATTGTAACAAAGCAGATAGAGCAACCATTGACTACTATAGTATTTTTCCCCTACTATTGTAGTCAATGGTTGCTCTATCTGCTTCGTTACAATCATTCTTCTAAATATCTTCTTTTGTGTCCAGCAGAACAAAGAAACTCATACAGGTTTGGAACAACTTGAGAGTGAGTACATTTTCATTTTTGGGTGAACTATCCCTTTAAGGATGTTTAGATATTTGTACTGGAAAACACGACAAAATCATGTTTTGCAGTGCAGTGTACCTGAAATGACTTGATGAAGGTCCACAAGAGCGTGCGAATGCCCTCTCCTCTGCTCAACAACTTCACCAAGCGCATGACACGAAACAGACGGAAGAATGTGATGGAGATCCTTGCGCTGTCCTCCGTGTTCTGAGAAAAACACCTCATGTTAATGAGTTATAAAGTGCTTCCACTTTACTGTCTGTCACACATCAAACAGTGTGTGGATTGAGTGTGAACAGGACTGTGACTTTGAGTGTTCTGCGTCATTCACTGGTGAGTTTCATGCAGAGTTTGTTCATGCACTGCAGGCTTTGCATTCTCAAACAGCAAACGCTTCAAGGCCCCATACACATGACAAAGATCTTCTTGTCAAGACAACACACAGGGCATCTTACCCCTGACTATACTGCAGCTCCTGTGTGCTTCAACAAATCAAAGGGCTCGTATTAAATCTCTAATTCAAATAGGTACCACAGCAAACTCATGCCTGAATGAATGAGCTTTCTCATGATGAAATACAGTTCTGTCATGACAACTCTCGAAGTGTGTGGCAAGGTCATGGATATGACAATGTTGATATGTTTGGTATTGGCGGAACAGATCTGCTACACTGCTGTTATTGTTGCTTCTACTGCTGTTATTGTTGCTTCTACTGCTGTTATTGCTGCTGCTGCTGCTGTTATTGCTGCTGTTATTGCTGCTGCTGCTGCTGTTATTGCTGCTGCTGTTATTGCTGCTGTTATTGCTGCTGCTGCTGTTATTGTTGTTGTTGCTGCTGTTATTGCTGCTGCTGCTGTTATTGTTGTTGTTGTTGCTGCTGTTATTGCTGCTGCTGCTGCTGTTATTGCTGCTGCTGCTGTTATTGTTGTTGTTGTTGCTGCTGTTATTGCTGCTGCTGCTGTTATTGTTGTTGTTGCTGCTGTTATTGCTGCTGTTATTGCTGCTGTTATTGTTGTTGTTGCTGCTGTTATTGCTGCTGCTGTTATTGCTGCTGCTGCTGCTGTTATTGCTGCTGCTGCTGCCGTTATTGCTGCTGCTTTTATTGCTGCTGCTGTTATTGTTGTTGTTGTTGCTGCTGTTATTGCTGCTTTGGCTGCTGTTGCTGCTGTTATTGCTGCTGCTGCTGCTGTTATTGCTGCTGCTGCTGTTATTGCTGCTGCTGTTATTGCTGCTGCTGTTATTGTTGTTGCTGCTGTTATTGCTGCTGCTACTAATGCTGCTGCTGTTATTGTTATTGTTGCTGCTGTTATTGCTGCTGCTGCTGCTGCTGTTATTGTTGCTTCTACTGCTGTTATTGCTGCTGCTGCTGCTGCTGTTATTGCTGCTGCTGCTGCTGTTATTGCTGCTGCTGCTGCTGCTGCGTTATTGCTGCTGCTGCTGTCAGGGTGCTGATCCACTTGTCCGTGCAACACTTCTGTCGCGCCGCACTCCACTTTATTCCTATGGGTGACGTCAAGCGACTTCAATGCGCCCGCAAAGCATTCCGGGAAGGCGGCGCTGCATCTGAACAAATGTAGCGCGTCAAAAAAGCTGGCCGAAGCTCAACTTTATCCAAATGAATCCGTTGAACGCAACGCGACTATCCAATAGAAGTAGAGCACATGGAGACGGAGGGAAGTCTCTCGCCGGTCCTTTGCTTTTCATTCCCCGCTGGCTCAAACGCGCACCCATAGCGGTAAACTTGAGGAACGCCCATCAACATACACATGAGGGGAAGCGTCACAACACCACGCTTCAGTCGTGCCGCGAAAGTGGATCAGTTAGGTTATTGTTGTTGTTGCTGCTGTTATTGCTGCTGCTGCTGCTGTTATTGTTGTTGTTGCTGCTGTTATTGCTGCTGCTGCTGCTGTTATTGCTGCTGTTATTGCTGCTGCTGCTGTTATTGTTGTTGTTGCTGCTGTTATTGCTGCTGCTGCTGTTATTGTTGTTGTTGCTGCTGTTATTGCTGCTGTTATTGTTGTTGTTGCTGCTGTTATTGCTGCTGCTGTTATTGCTGCTTCTGCTGCTGCTGCTGCTGCTGTTATTGCTGCTGCTGCTGCCGTTATTGCTGCTGCTTTTATTGCTGCTGCTGTTATTGTTGTTGTTGTTGCTGCTATTATTGCTGCTTTGGCTACTGTTGTTGCTGTTATTGCTGCTGCTGCTGCTGTTATTGCTGCTGCTGGTGTTATTGCTGCTGCTGTTATTGCTGCTGCTGTTATTGTTGTTGCTGCTGTTATTGCTGCTGCTACTGCTGTTATTGCTGCTGCTGCTGTTATTGTTGTTGTTGCTGCTGTTATTGCTGCTGCTGCTGTTATTGCTGCTGCTGCTGTTATTGTTGTTGTTGCTGCTGTTATTGCTGCAGCTGCTGTTATTGCTGCGGCTGCTGTTATTGTTGCTGCTGCTGCTGTTATTGCTGCTGCTGCTGTTATTGTTGTTGTTGTTGCTGCTTTTATTGCTGCTGCTGTTTTTGCTGCTGCTGCTATTATTGTTGTTGTTGCTGCTGTTATTGCTGCTGCTGCTGCTGTTATTGCTTCTGCTTCTCCTGTTATTGCTGCTGCTGCTGCTGCTGTTATTGCTGCTGCTGTTATTGTTGTTGTTGCTGCTGTTATTGCTGCTGCTGTTATTGCTGCTTCTGCTGCTGCTGCTGCTGTTATTGCTGCTGCTGCTGCCGTTATTGCTGCTGCTTTTATTGCTGCTGCTGTTATTGTTGTTGTTGTTGCTGCTGTTATTGCTGCTTCGGCTGCTGTTGCTGCTGTTATTGCTGCTGCTGCTGCTGTTATTGCTGCTGCTGCTGCTGTTATTGCTGCTGCTGCTGTTATTGCTGCTGCTGTTATTGCTGCTGCTGTTATTGCTGCTGCTGTTATTGCTGCTGCTACTGCTGTTATTGCTGCTGCTGCTGTTATTGTTGTTGTTGCTGCTGTTATTGCTGCTGCTGCTGCTGCTGCTGCTGCTGCTGTTATTGCTGCTGCTACTGCTGTTATTGCTGCTGCTGCTGTTATTGTTGTTGTTGCTGCTGTTATTGCTGCAGCTGCTGTTATTGCTGCGGCTGCTGTTATTGTTGCTGCTGCTGCTGTTATTGCTGCTGCTGCTGTTATTGTTGTTGTTGTTGCTGCTGTTATTACTGCTGCTGTTTTTGCTGCTGCTGCTATTATTGTTGTTGTTGCTGCTGTTATTGCTGCTGCTGCTGTTATTGCTTCTGCTTCTCCTGTTATTGTTATTGCTGCTGCTGCTGCTGTTATTGCTGCTGCTGTTATTGCTGCTGCTGCTGTTATTGCTGCTGCTGTTGTTGTTGTTGCAGCTGTTATTGCTGCTGCTGTTATTGCTGCTTCTGCTGCTGCTGCTGTTGCTGCTGTTATTGCTGCTGCTGTTATTATTGTTGTTGTTGCTGCTGTTATTGCTGCTTCTGCTGCTGCTGCTGTTATTGCTGCTACTGCTGCTGTTATTGCTGCTGCTGCTGCTGTTATTGCTGCTGCTGCTGTTATAGTTGTTGCTGCTGCTGTTATTGCTGCTACTGCTGTTATTGCTGTTATTGCTGCTGCTGCTGTTATTGCTGCTGCTGCTGTTATTGTTGTTGCTGCTGCTGTTATTGCTGCTGCTGCTGTTATTGTTGTTTCTGCTGCTGTTATTGCTGCTGCTGCTGTTGTTGTTGTTGTTGTTGCTGCTGTTATTGCTGCTGCTGTTATTGTTGTTGCTGCTGTTATTGCTGCTGCTACTGCTGTTATTGTTGTTGTTGTTGTTGCTGCTGTTATTGCTGCTGCTGCTGTTATTGCTGCTGCTGCTGCTGCTGTTACGATACAGATCCACTTTCGCGGCACGACTGAAGCGTGGTGTTGTGACGCTTCCCTTCATGTGTATGTTGATGGGCGTTCCTCAAGTTTACCGCTATGGGTGTGCGCTTGAGCCAGCGGGGAATGAAAAACAAAGGACCGGCGAGAGACTTCCCTCCGTCTCCATGTGCTCTACTTCTATTGGATAGTCGCGTCACGTTCAACGGATTCATTTGCATAAAGTTGAGCTTCGGCCAGCTTTTTTGACGTGCGGCATTTGTTCAAATGCAGCGCCGCCTTCCCGGAATGCTTTGCGGGCACGTTAAAGTCGCTTGACGTCACCCATAGGAATAAAGTGGAGTGCGGCGCGACAGAAGTGTTGCACGGACAAGTGGATCAGCACCTTCATTGCTGCTGCTGCTGTTATTGTTGTTGTTGCTGCTGTTATGGCTGCGGCTGCTGTTATTGTTGTTGTTGCTGCTGTTATGGCTGCGGCTGCTGTTATTGTTGTTGTTGCTGCTGTTATTGTTGCTGCTGTTATTGCTGCGGCTGCTGTTATTGTTGTTGTTGCTGCTGTTATTGCTGCTGCTGCTGTTATTGCTGCTGCTGCTGTTATTGTTGTTGCTGCTGCTGTTATTGCTGCCTTTGCTGCTGCTGTTATTGCTGCTGCTGTTATTGTTGTTGCTGCTGCTGCTGCTATTGTTGTTGTTGCTGCTGTTATTGCTGCTGCTGCTGTTATTGTTGCTGCTGTTATTGCTGCTGCTGCTGTTATTGTTGTTGCTCCTGTTATTGTTGCTGCTGTTATTGCTGCTGCTTTTTTTGCTGCTGCTGCTGCTGTTATTGCTGCTGCTGTTATTGCTGCTGCTGCTGTTATTGCTTCTGCTTCTCCTGTTATTGTTATTGCTGCTGCTGCTGTTATTGTTGTTGCTGCTGTTATTGTTGCTGCTGTTATTGCTGCTGCTGTTATTGTTGCTGCTGCTGTTGTTATTGTTGTTGCTGCTGTTATTGCTGCTGCTGCTGTTATTGCTGCTGCTGCTGTTATTGCTGCTGCTGCTGTTATTGTTGTTGCTGCTGTTATTGCTGCTGCTGCTGCTGTTATTGCTGCTGCTGCTGTTATTGTTGTTGCTGCTGTTATTGCTGCTGCTGTTATTGCTGCTGCTGCTGCTGTTATTGTTGTTGCTGCTGTTATTGCTGCTGCTGCTGCTGTTATTGCTGCTGCTGCTGTTATTGCTGCTGCTGTTATTGCTGCTGCTGCTGTTATTGTTGTTGCTGCTGTTATTGCTGCTGCTGCTGTTATTGCTGCTGCTGCTGTTATTGTTGCTGCTGCTGTTGTTATTGTTGTTGCTGCTGTTGTTATTGTTGTTGCTGCTGTTATTGCTGCTGCTGCTGCTGTTGCTGTTATGGAGCTGGGGAAGGTGGAGGGTTTCTGAAAGCATGCCGCAACTGCTACAGCAAATGCTAACCAAATATTTGAAGGTTGAGCAGCAAGTTACTGATACAGCAGGAACCAATCAGCTGTGCCCTATGAGAATGATGTGATTGGAGGCAGATTGAGTTAAGGACCTGTCAGCCTGTGCCATCTTGAGTTTCATGACAGAACTTTGTATTTGTGTTTCCTTTTGAACTCATTCTGCCCTCAGTGGAAAAGCATACAAATTAAACACATTAAAACACTGTAAAAATTATATGATAATTATATATCAATAAATCATGGCAACACATGTTTTTTTTTTCCATTACTTTAACTAATTTATCCAAATAACATTTTGTTAAGTTACAGTACACAAAAAAATGAGTTGAAATGTCTGGTACAGCCAATTTAAACATCTTTTGAAAACTAAACAGATCAAATATTGTGACTAGATCCTTTTATCAGTAGTAAGATGGGAAAACACCTGAACAGAAACAGACAGAGACGAGAGAACACAGAGCTGGGCCTGGATCACGTGTTTACTTACATTGATCTCTGTGATCGCAATGTCAACGATGCTACCAACAACAATTAAGGCATCAAACGTATTCCATGCATCGGCAAAATAGTGCTGCGGACACCCAGCGAAACAGAGAGATGGGAGAGGAAAAGAAATGATTGACAAAGGAACAGAAAGAGGGAAGAAAAAGACAGAAGAAAAATCACAGTTATGATGCTGCAGCCGCACACAGAAAGAGCAAAACACTGTTCCTGTGTCTCATTCCACTCCCTACATCCTCATAATGGCAATCAGAGTATAGTGAACACTAATTCAAGTGTCTTACTAGTGGACTTGAGCCATTCAACATTGGGACACTGATGGTCATGTTTCGTTTATCACACATCCATTTATATGATGACGATGATTTCCTGTACATGACTATATTGAAAACCCAATGTTTGCATTCATTGTGAGATTTTCAGAGACTCCCTAACCAGTGTACTGAAACTAGGGAGCGGATTGAGACACATCCTACAACAACAACATCAGCTAGGCATTTGGGGTTAACAGTTTATTTGATTTTCATAATAACATGTTCATGTCACATATAAAAAACATCAAAATATATTCTTTGCATTAAGAAGATGAAAACCTTTTGCATTGTGACATCCGCATGACATACTGTAATGTGTCCAGATGTTTCACTTTTTGGACTTCTCATTTATGAAGCATGAGCAGAATCAATAATAAATAATCAATAATAAAGCCATTCATTTGTAAATTATCGCATTCATGGACACACTTTGTGCATTGCAAATGTTATGATCAAAAGCTGTAAACTAAACTGTGCGTACATGATTTTATCGACAATGATTCATAATGGAAGCTATTAGAAGCCATTACCAGAATAAATCATTTTAAATCTCATCACAAAACATCAACTCAAATAGCAAAAGGAGCTCTTTATGTGATACATAAATCATTTGCATAAATTCACTGGTAGTGGGATTTTACAGATGGAACCAGGGCGATGCAAACACATGTCATAAATACTGTAAATACTGTGTTTACAATAAATACTGTAAACAAATTTTAACAACTGGTATTTTTTCAAGCAATTACATTTTTCTGCATTACAATAATGAGAATTTTGGGGGTTAAATTGTCATGAAAATAATGCCACAATGCAAAAAAATCCTAAAGCTCCTATAACAGTCTTCATTGATAGGATGATTTTGGGGACAAATATGACATGTTAATGACAGGTATCGTGAGATACCCGTGTTATTTATTAGTAAGAGTACAAATATTTATCTGCATAAACATTCAATGTCTTCCGATCTGGCATATTTCATTATTATTTAGCTATGTCTTAAATGCTGTTTAAAGCGTGTTCTATAAACACAGCACACTGAAGGACGAGTGACCAACTAAACATACACAAACGCCAACTAGCAGAGGTGAGGAACTGAGAGTGAGGGTCAGACAGGCGAGAGGAAAGATGGGCGTCTACCTGACTCAGAACGATGTCTACTATGCTGCCAATCACCACCAGTGCATCAAACCCATTCCATGGATCCACACAATAACCCTAATCAGACAGACACCAGCGGGGAGGACAGGAGAGCAGAAGGGTTAAACATCACGGGACAGGGGGACAAGCACTCTACTTTACAGTCAGACTACAGAAAGACGTACCTTCGGTTTGAAGGCAACCAGCTTGAGAATCATTTCAACTGCGAAGACCCCCGTGAACACCATGTTCAAAACATCCATCGCATAATTGAAGAGACGCGACTGGCCGTGATGCTGTGTGTATAATACATAGAAAATTCAGAATGAACATACCGGTAATTGTATGTGGATTACAGTGCAAGCCTTAAAACTAAGCCAGAATTCAAAACAATACACACCGATCAGGCATAACATTATAACCACAGACAGGTGAAGTGAATAACACTGATTATCTCTTCATCACGGCACCTGATAGTGGGAGGGATATATTAGGCAGCAAGTGAACATTTTGTCCTCAAAGTCGATGTGTTAGAAGCAGGAAAAATGGGCAAGCACAAGGATTTGAGCGAGTTTGACAACTAGACGACTGGGTCAGAGCATCTCCCAAACTGCAGCTCTTGTGGGGTGTTCCCGGTCTGCAGTGGTCAGTATCTATCAAAAGTGCTCCAAGGAAGGAACAGTGGTGAACCGGCGACAGGGTCATGGGCGGCCAAGGCTCATTGATGCACGTGGGGAGCGAAGGCTGGCCTGTGTGGTCCGATCAAACAGACGAGCTACTGTAGCTCAAATTGCTCAAGAAGTTAATGCTGGTTTTGATAGAAAGGAGTCAGAATACACAGTGCATTACAGTTTGTTGTGTATGGGGCGGCAAAGCCGCAGACCAGTCAGAGTGCCCATGCTGACCCCGCCCACCGCCGAAAGCAATAACAGTGGGCACGTGAGCACCAGCTGGACCACGGAGCAATGGAAGAAGGTGGCCTGGTCTGATGAATCATATTTTCTTTTACATAATTTTTACATCATTACATGTGGCCTCTTTCAGCAGATAATGCCTCTGCCACAAAGCAAAAATGGTTCAGGAATGGTTTGAGGAGCACAATAATGAGTTTGAGGTGTTGACTTGGCCTCCAAATTCCCCAGATCTCAATCCGATCGAGCATCTGTGGGATGTGCTGAACAAACAAGTCTGATCCATGGAGGCCCCACCTCGCAACTTACAGGACTTAAAAGGATCTGCTACAAACATCTTGGTGCGAGATACCACAGCACATCTTCAAGGGTCTAGTGGAGTCCATGCCACGATCAAAAAATGTTGTGGTCAAAATGCCTGATACAATGATTCCTTAACTGGCAAAAGCCAACCTTGCACTACTATTAGTAGCTATGTTTCCATCCAGCTGTTTTTATGCGAATTTGTGATATACACTGTGTCAGGAATTATTAGGCACGTTGATTTTCTGAATATATTTTTTTCCAGGCACATTTGACCAATTCCAAACCACAGTAATCCTAATAACTACTATTCATTTAGTATTTAATATTGTATAAGTGATATATAATTGTTCATGAAGGCTGGAAATGAAAAACACTATTCAGGTGTGCAGAATTATTAGGCATGCTTCCTTTTACAGATAAATTGAGCCAAAAAAGAGATTTAACTCAGACTAAAAAGTCAAAAAGTATTAAATGCCCATGAGAAGGATGCAATACTAATGCAATACTAGACATTGCAGTTAAGGCGTGACCATTGGACAGTGAAATGCTCGTTGGGTCAGCAGGGTCAGACAAAAACATGTGGCGGAGAAAAGACACCTGTTAACCGCAAAAGAATGAAGAATTAAGGTGAAGAATTAAGTGTGAAACCATCAGGAACCCTTTAGTCTCCAGCGCCACCATTTTCCAGAGCTGCAACCTTAACCTGGCGTCTCCAGAAGTGCAAGGTGTCAGGATCTCAGAGACTTAAATTGGGTAAAGAATCCTAAAATATGACCCTCACTAGATAAGAATCACAAGCTGAAGTGTTGTAAAATACATGAAGACTGTTTTTTTATAGGCTTTATGGACAGATAGGTTGAGAGTGACTCTTGAAGGACCAGCACCACATCCTCTAGTACCACTGTTTGAAGAATTCATCTTCCAGAATCTGGCAGTACGTTTTTGGGAGTTCATTTTAGTCCATCCTGAAGTCCGTTTTGCAGAGATGGACGAAAAATGAACTCCCAAAAAGTAGTTATTAGGATTACTGTGGTTTGGAATTGGTCAAATGTGCCTGGAAAAAAAATAATATATATATATGTGTGTGTGTGTGTGTGTGTGTGTGTGTGTGTGTGTGTGTGTGTGTGTGTGTGTGTGTGTGTGTGTGTGTGTGTGTGTGTGTGTGTGTGTGTGTGTGTGTGTGTGTGTGTGTGTGTGTGTGTGTGTGTGTGTGTGTGTGTGTGTGTGTGTGTGTGTACATTTTTTAAATCCGAGATAAGAAAACATGGGCATAAACTATGACGGAAACATACAACAAAAAACTTGTGTGACTTCTCTTGAATGAATGATTCAATGACTCACGCATAAAGACTTCACTTGTTTAATTACTGGATGAATCAGCGTCTTTGAACAAATCTCTTAAATAAATGATTCAATGACAAATATGGCAAATGACAAATTTGTCTCCACCTACTGGTGTAAGTATGTAACTGATACACTGATCTTGATTTGAAGCGTCGTTACTTTCTAAAGGTGATTCACTCTATTTTGATCTCCACTGTAGACATCAGTGTTTATATCTGAACTATAAACTTTTATCCAGTACTTCTGTGATAATTTGAATGATTGTAAGACAGAAATACTGATCCTGTTTGTGAAGCTGTTTCATATCTATACATGACAACGGATCTCTCTGGATCAGAACACAGATTTAAATGTTCACTGTGATTTTGTCAAAGGTTTAATAGAAGAGTTGAAAAAGTGACCCAAGTATTGAAAAATGTGTCTAGCGATTGTAAAACACTGTAATGTGATGACATCTGTTCCATATTCTCTGAATGGGTTTGTGTCTCAGTGCTGATGTTTCTCTCACCTGAACCGCTAGACACAGCGTGTTGAGGACGATGAGCACAAACATGACGTACTCAAAGCCGGTGGAGTTCACCACATACCAGAACTTATACTGGTAGGGGTTTTTCGGGATGTATCTCCTCAGCGGACGGGCTTTCAGAGCGTACTCCACACACTGGCGCTGTCAAGACACACACACAATCAGACTCACATCCTCATCTTTCATTCATATCCACACTGAAGAGGGTTGCCAAGTCTGCGTGACAAAACTAGCCCAATGGCCGATCAAAACTAGCCCAATAACCCTATCCCAAATATCGAAAATCACTATATAGTATTAATCATAATCATAAAATAACTCCCTTCCTCACAAAACCTACACTATATTGGCAAAAGTTTTGGGACGCCTGCCTTTACATGCACAGGAAATGTAATGACATCCCATTCTTAATCCGTAGGGTTTATTATGGAGTTGGCCCACCCTTTGCAGTTATAACAGCTT
Organism: Gobio gobio; assembly: GCF_949357685.1. Lineage (NCBI taxonomy): Eukaryota > Metazoa > Chordata > Actinopteri > Cypriniformes > Gobionidae > Gobio > Gobio gobio. The sequence continues at coordinate 8,445,481 of NC_137116.1, read as the reverse complement.
CAACTATTCTGGGAAGGCTTTCCACAAGGTTTAGGAGTGTGTTTATGGGAATTTTTGACCATTCTTCTAGAAGCACATTTGTGAGGTCAGGCACTGATGTAGGACGAGAAGGCCTGGCTCGCAGTTTCTGCTCTAATTCATCCCAAAGGTGTTCTCTGTGCAGGCCAGTCAAGTTCCTCCACACCAAACTCGCTCATCCATGTCTTTATGGACCTTGCTTTGTGCACTGATGCGTAGTCATGTTAGAACAGGAAGGGGCCATCCCCAAACTGTTCCCACAAAGTTGGGAGCATGAAATTGTCCAAAATGTTTTGGTATCCTGAAGCATTAAGGGTTCCTTTCACTGGAACTAAGGGGCCAAGCCCAACCCCTGAAAAACAACCCCACACCATAATCCCCCCCTCCCCCAAACTTTACACACATGCATTGGCACAATGCAGTCAGGCAAGTACCATTCTCCTGGCAACCGCCAAACCCAGACTCGTCCATCAGATTGCCAGACAGAGAAGCGTGATTGGTCACTCCAGAGAACATAGAGTCCAGTGGCGGCGTGCTTTACACCACTGCATCCCACGCTTTGCATTGCACTTGGTGATGTAAGGCAGCTGTTCAGCCATGGAAACCTATTCTATGAAGCTCTGTACACACTGTTCTTGAGCTAATCTGAAGGCCACACAAAGTATGGAGGTCTGTAACTATTGACTCTGCAGAAAGTTGGCGACTTCTGCGCACTGTGCGCCTCAGCATGCGCTGACCCCGCTCTGTGATTTTACGAATGGACTTATTGCACAGGTGGCAACCTATCACTGTACCACGCTTGAGTTCCCTGAGCTCCTGAGAGCGACCCATTCTTTCACAAATGTTTGTAGAAGCGTCTTCATGCCTAGAGCTTGATTTTATACACCTGTGGCCATGGACGTGATTGAAACACCTGGAGGGATTTGGATTTGGAGGGATGTCCCAATACTTTTGGCAATATAGTGTATCACCTAGCACAGTTGTGTCTTTGTTAGAACGTAAAATGGGTAAAATCTCTCAACACAAGTATTTCAGTCAAATAATCCTTTAATCAACCCGCCGCAACAGATTAAAAGTAGCCCAATTCTGAGGGAAAACACTGACTTGGCAACCCTAACACTGGATCACATTAGCGTCTGTGTGGACTTTCAGACCTGGTTCTTGTCCAGCTCGCAGTTCTTGTATTCTTTTTCACCCTGCTCCTGAAACGTGACGATGACAAAACCTACAAAAATGTTCATCATGAAGAAGGCGATGATGATGATGTAGATGATGAAGAAGATGGAGATCTCCACGCGGTAGTTGTAAATGGGGCCAATGTTTTCCTTGCTTGAGTCGATGGCCTTGTACAGCAGCCTGCAGGAGACAAAATAGTCTCAATGCACATAGTTGCTGGCATGTTTTGGCATCACACAGTGTAGTTTATTCCAGTGCTTATCAACTGGTTTTGCTTCAGAACCCAGACTGTCATCAAAACAGCCTAAAATCCTTACAATGAATCACTGAAAGTGTTTATTTGACCATGAACACATCAGCATATGTGTGTGTGTGTGTGTGTGTGTGTGTGTGTGTGTGTGTGTGTGTGTGTGTGTGTGTGTGTGTGTGTGTGTGTGTGTGTGTGTGTGTGTGTGTGTGAGAGAGAGAGAGAGAGTTTGTGTGTGAGAGAGTGTGAGTGTATGTGTGTGAGTGAGTGTAATTGTGTGAGTGAGTGTAATTGTGTGCGTGCGTATGTGCGTGCATGCGTGTGTGTGTGTGTGTGTGTGTGTGTGTGCGTGTGAGTGAGTGAACGTGTGTGAGTGAGTGTAAGTGTGTGTGTGTTTGTGTTGGTCTTACGCTGGCCAGCCTTCAAACGTTGAGACAGTGAAGAGGGCCATCATAGCCATCAGCACATTATCAAAGTTAAAGTCGCTGTTGTACCAGATCCTCTCGCGCATTTGCGGCAGTGCCGTCTCACCAATACTGTAGACGATATACGTCCCCCTGGAAAGACAAAAAGATGGTGGATCTGATTCACACACAGGAACACACATACACACAGAGTGCATTCACAGTAAGACACTTAATTCACTCACTTGCATTCCACTGGACTTGACTTTGCATCATCACTACAGCGGTAGAACTTCCCCTGAGGACAAACATTTTAATCACGTAAAGCAGAAAATATGCAAAATATGAAAACTTTAGCTCTCATGTATTTGCTGGGGCACCTTGAACAACTGCACACCGATGCAGGCGAACATGAACTGAAGAAGTGTGGTGACGATCATGATGTTCCCAATCGTCCTGATGGCCACAAACACACACTGAACCACATGCTACATCCGCAGAGAGAGAAAGAGAGAGAGAGAGAGAGAGAGAGAGAGAGAGTTATGTTTAGTTTATTTATGCATTTTACAATTAAAATAGTAAGGAATTATGAGTATTAATCTTATTTTTCATGACATTTTGCCAGAACGCATTACAAGTAACGCGAGTAATGTTATCAGATTACTCTTTCAAGTAACTAGTAATACATTAAATTCACAACAAAATATCTGAGTTTCTTTTTCAAATAGAAAGAGCATGCATTTACTCATCTCACTTGCACAGAAACACATTCAGCATTCTTCAATATGAATAAAAACTGTGAAATGCGAACTCAGAATATTACACAAACCTGCTATAATTAAATATGTTAAGTTACACAACTACGGTATACTTTATGTATTTAATCTCACTTTATTAACCAATGTCTTTCCTCTGCCAACCTTCAATGATCTAATTCAACCAAACTAATAAGCAAAAATGACTTTAGTTAAACATCACATTTATGTTGAATTTTTGTTTTGTTTTAATGAATATGTCTTATTCCTTTCACTTTTGGTGTAAAAGGGCCTTTGCATTAGCCAAAATTATAACGTTTTCCTCCTTTTTTTAAATTAAAAAACAAAAAAGCAAGCCCAACTCAGATGAGAAAAAGTAAAACTAAAGTGACGTAACATTACTTTACATAAAAAGTAACTAAAAAAATGAAATTATTTACTTCTTTAGGGAGTAACGCAATATTGTAATTAGGGGTGGCACGGTACATGGGAAAAAAACGAACCGTTCGGTTCGCTTGTCTCAGTTCGGAGTGTGTGCGTCGCACGGTTCGACGCATGCGCAATGTATCCTCGTGCCCGTATGTTACCTCAGACAGTGGGTGTCCTTTTGGCGCGAAATAAGAGGTGTGTGTGTGTGTGTGTGGACATACAGTAAAGTAAAAGTGGAGTGCTGCAGGTCACGTCACGTGTAGAAATGCAAGTGGGAGAGATAAGGAAGGCTGCCCGGAGTTGTTGGAGGATGCGCCAGCGACGTATAGCAGGCAGGGCAGATGCAGATTCAGTGCGTATGGAGAGCGGGAGCCGCGCGCGCCCGATGTGCATTCACATACTGGCAGTGTTTGTCTCGCGCAGCTGAACCGCGGCTCGTGTATTGCAAATACAGACGAATATTGTCCATTCTGTCACATTTGCCAGTGTTCTCCTCCGACCCCTGTCTGTCTCATGCTTTGATTTATGATGGGCTGCATATATCTGCAGCAAATGCGACCGTGTTCCCCTCTGTCTCATACACACACATGCATATAACATGTTGTTTATAAGTAGTTCACATGATAAATGTAACATTTACAAGTTAAGATATGCTTCTAGTTGTAATCATTTAAACATGCCTTTGAAGTTTGGGCAAAAACTTCTGGCAGTGTTGTGTTTTCGTGTATTTGTTTCTTTTTTTTCACAGCGCTGGATGTCATATGGTGATTTATGAAACACACGGAACACTTCATGGTGAAATTTGTTAATCAGGTCAGCTGAATTAAAGCCACTGTGCATTGTTCTGATCAAAATTGATATGATTAACATGAAAAATGTTACGCCAATGTGTCGGACTCAGTAGACAGCCAGTTAGGAAACAACTTGATATAAAAAATTTTTAATTACTGTATCCTAAATTGTGGATGATAAAGCTATATATATATATATATCATATGCTGAAGTAAATTTCTGGAGTGTTAACGATTAAAAAAAAAAACAACAAGAACCGTACAGAACCGAAAACCGTGACCCTAAAACCGTGATACGAACCGAACCGTGGGTTTTGTGAACCGTGCCACCCCTAATTGTAATGCGTTACTTTTAAAAGTATCTTTGCCCAACACTGCATTTTGCTTGATATTTAGATTTTATTGTATTATAAAAACATACAGGAAATCTCTGAACTCACTTCCTCCTCCAAAAAGTATGTATAAACTAAACTGCAGACTCATTATCTACTATCCAAATTGTGATAGGCCACTTTAAATGTAAAAAAATGTTAACTAATAATATAAATAACTAAACGAACAATCACAGCTCTGCATAGAAACTATTCATAAACCATCATCAGGACACTGCTGGGAAAGGGACTGGGCTTAATAATAATAATAATTTGTTACATTTATATAGCGCTTTTCTGTGTACTCAAAGCGCTTTACATATAGAAGGGGGAATCTCCTCAACCACCACCAGTGTGCAGCATCCACCTGGATGATGCGACGGCAGCCATATTGCGCCAGAACGCCCACCACACACCAGCTGATTGGTGGAGAGGAGACCGAGTCATGAGGCCAATCGGTATATGGGGATCATTAGGAGGCCATGATGGACAGAGGCCAATAGGCAAATTTGGCCAGGATGCCGGGGTTACACACCTACTCTTTTTTTTTTTTTTTGAAGGACATCCTGGGATTTTTAATGACCACAGAGAGCGTCTCATCCGAAGGACGGTGCTTGTTACAGTATAGTGTCCCCATCACTATACTGGGGCGTTAGGACCCACACAGACCACAGGGTGAGCATCCCCTGCTGTTCTCACTAACACCTCTTCCAGCAGCTACCTAGTTTTCCCTGGAGGTACATCCAGGTACTGACCAAACTCAGCCCTGCTTAGCTTCAGTGGGAAACCAGTCTTGGGCTACAGGGTGATATGGCTTACATATCAACCTATCATATAAATACATAAATGTTGATCTGAGTCGCTGTTCGCATCTGGTGTAGACATGGCATAACCCTACACACTGTTTATATCTAGTGAGCTTCACATTACGCTTGAGTCACAGAGAGATAGAAGTGCCTGACTTTGAGTCCTTTGGCTCTGTTGATGGCTCTCAGCGGTCGAAGCACACGCAGAATCCTTAAGATCTTCACCACAGAAATGGCAGACGATCTGCAGACAAAACACACAGAGCCACATGAGCGCAGTTACTGACTTCAATAATGCTGGATGAAATAACCGTGACATGTACGTACTGTATGCCGAAGGAAACGAGAGAGACTCCGACCACCAGCAGATCCAGCAGATTGAAGTAATTTCTGCAGAAAGCTCCTTTATGAAGGAACGCACCGAACGCGGTCATCTGATGAACACAAAGACCAGTGAACTAAACAAGCATCTAGAATTCTAGCAATAACACATTTCTTTTTACACATTTAAACTAGTGAAGCATAATCGGTATAAACTGGAATAGGTAAGAGGATTATAATCAGGGTTTGCTCACCAGCTACTGTGGCTAGTGGTTTACTTAAGTTACTAGCCACTCAGCATTTTCACTGGCCACAATTTTGTTGTTGTCTATATGTAAATGACCACTGTACACACCCAACATGAAATGTATAACACGACAGGTCATCAAATAGGTCTGTTTAGCTCTGATAAGGTTGTGTGTAAACCTCCTTAACCTAGACAGATGAACACTAACAGTTACTTGTCTGAAAAAAATAAGATTTTTTTGGTAAATATAATTTATTCTCAAGCAATATTCTCATTAGCGTTCTATCAGCTATGAAATATTTAAATTTAGCATATTTTATGTATGAGCCCATACAGTAGCCTAGTGAAATACATATTCATATTGTCATGTGATTTGACAGTTTATTTGATTAAATATCAAACATCTAAAAGGTGTGCATCATACCTGACACCCAGAGGAACACTTTACAGTTGATTTTATGACTAAGCCATTCTCTTCGAATGCTATTGAAGTTAGAAACGTGTATACCAATGTCGTACATAACTTTAGAGACGTCGCTAAATTCACGAATATCGAACAACCAACGTCAAGCCAACTTTATGCCAGTCACATCAGATGCGCTATGGTTCTGCTGTGACCTTTGTTTGAGCCAGCATTTCAGCGATGACTAATCTGAACGCCTCTGATTATTAGACACTGCATTCATAAACTCAACAGAATCGCATGTGAATGGTTATAATGCGATTATAACAGATGCCTTTTGAGAAGACTACAATAAAATTCCACCCACAAAGTGGCTAGTGGGGCTGAAATACACCCGCAACTGGCGGGTGTTAATGGCAAGCCCTGGTTATAATCATGTTGTATAGTGTGCAAATGGAAATAAGACATGAGTCTTTACCTTCAACAAGATCTCCACTGCAAATATAGCGGTGAAGGCATAGTCAAAATAACCAAGAACCTGCACAGAGCAACATGACACATAAAGAACTCGCATAGAATCCACAAGAGTCAGTTCAAGTCTATTTGATTTCTACAGCACCTCTACAGTTCAGAAGTTTCAAAGCATTAATGCCTTTAAGTTAACAGACAAATGAAAAAAAATTGAGAAAAAAAAGTATGGGTACTTTACTTAAAGCCCTTACGTTTAATGCATTATAAAAGTATTTTTAATGCAGTAGCTATGCCTTGTAATACACCTTATAATGCATTGTATGATATCATGAATAATTGTAACCAGTTATAATACGTATGTATTCTTTGAACACACCTTTAGAAAGTATAATGCAATAAAAAAATATATATTATAATGCATTTTAACTTTAGTTACAATGATTTATGAAAAGTTAAATAATACCGTTATAATGCATTATCCATGAGGGCTTTAAGTAATTGTTCCCAAAGTTGTTGTTTTGGTTTTTTTTGTAAATTAAGTTTTTTTGAAGTAAACTAAACTTACTTTACTGTTTAGCCAATTGAATTCTCCAACATATTTGAATTGAAAAAATAAAACAGTTTTGGGAGTAAGTAAAACTCAAAAAAGCCCATGCAAAAAAAAAGAAACAAAATATATTGAGCTGAGATTATTTTTTACAGTGTACCAAAGGGAAAATATTCTTGAGAGTAACCAGAGCCCATCTTCTTCTGACATTACAATGTGCATATGCCAAATATTATCTTAGTTAAAGGTGCACTATGTAACTTTTCTGTCCGCTAGAGGTCGCATATTCAAAACAAAGGCATAGTATGATGATGCCAAGTTTGAGCACAGAATCTTGGGACATGTGGTCTTCAGCTCACAGCCGGTGGAAAAGAATTCGGGATAGGGCAGCGATTATTAACGTTACTGTAGTATGAAGCATAGCAGGACCGAGTGTTGTGGAGCTGAGCAAGGCCGCTGGAGCGATTGTTAATAAGATAAATGCAACACACGCCTCGCGAGCAGCGGGACTTTTATTATGCCACAGTCACCGGCGCCATTTCAGCTTTTCCGGTCATGAGTATGAGGTAACGCAGCTCTATTTATCATCTGAGTGTGTTGAAAATGAAGTTATGACGTTACTCGCTCGGCAGCTGCTATGACACTTGTTGCACTGCAGTGAGAGTAAAGCGTTTCTGCAAAATAAAACCGGAAACCGAAGGAAACGCAGATATGACGCCATCGACAGGCGACTCCCTCACACATCCCGGTTCCTTGGTTAAAATAGCAATTTCTCACGATTTACAAATAGTTGGAAACATTTGGGATATTGTAAGTACTGAACTGAACAAAATATATAACACTGGCCAAGTTTTTAGATATTTTACTGGATATGTTACATAGTGCACCTTTAACACAAGCCATGTGTTGAAATGATCTTAAAGGGGTCCTATTATGCCCTTTTAATGAAGTCTTGATTTTGAGAGAACTTCGAGCTTTGCAACCTTGCAGATCTTTTTTTATGCTCAAACAGCAACATTACACACCAACTAAAGTTCAAAAAGTGGAAAAGCAAAATAGGACCCCTTTAATATGCAAAACAATGAATCTGCATTTGAAGCGTTTTGTGAATTCCGGTTTACATTAAAGAAGGTAACACTTAAACGTTCTACTAACTATAAGTAACTTTGTATTAGTAGACTGTATTAGTATTGGTCTTAATATCTGCTAACTCTTTATTTTGTTGCTCTTCAACATACATTCTACTGACTATAAGTCACGTTGCAACTACATGTCAACTTATTCTACCAACCTAACAGTCTACTAACATTCTAATGAGAGTTCGTTGACATGTAGTTGCAAAGTTAGTAGAATGTCTAAAGTGGACTATCAAAACCTGTTCCCTGAAATAATTATTCCATCAAATGTGATCATGAAGAAAATGAGGTAACAAATGACATAGTTCATGAATCTAACTGATGCTGCGTAATTAGAGAAAAACATCCATATTATTCCCGTATTTGTATATTTCATCCTATTAAAAAGAACAGATGATATAGTGTCAGGGTTTCTCTTGTCTGTCTTACGATGTTTCTGGCAGAGAAGTTACGGATGGGGTCCTCGGCTGCCAGCGAGACGGAGCTCAGCATGATGAAGATGAGGATGAGGTTGGTGAAGATCTGATGATTGATGAGCCGATGGCACGCCACACGGATCCTGCGTTATAGACAGAGGTCAGACGGACGACAGTGTGTGAGAATGAATGTGGCAATGCAAAAGACGTTACGCTGTCTGTCTCTAAAGATGATGTCAAGTACGCGGCACTATACTGTACGCATACAAAGAAAAATCTCCCGTGCATCATAAACACACCAGATTTGAACAGGCGGAAGTCAAGAATAAATTACTTAAGTCTGATCCTCAGCCTTGTGAAAAAGTGTGCATTATTGAATATGCACTAGCGTACTTCAAACATTTCAAGTATAGGCCTATAAAAAAAAACTATACTTGTAATATTAATCAAATAAAATGTCACTTAAAGGGATAGTTCACCCAAAAACGAAAATTAGCCCATGATTTACTCACCCTCAAGTCATCCGAGATGTATATGACATTCTTCTTTCAGACGAATAAATTCAGAGTTATATTAAAAATGTTTTGGCTAATCCAAGCATTATAATAGCAGTAATAGTTGCTCTGTTTTTGAAGTCCATAAAAAAATGAAGCGTTCTGAAGCGAATCGATGCTTTTGTGTAAGAAAAATTACATATTTAAAAATGTATTTCATTTTTTTCTATGGCTCTGCATCAGCCGTCCCCGCGCCATCACTTCCGGCGAATAAGGTCAAAATACATGCAAAATATTGGCGCGATCATAGATATATACATAGATTCCTCATTAGTGCCTGCGTGGATCGGTCGAATGAGGCATCTACGTATATATATCTTTGATAACGCCAGTATTTTGACCTTATTCGCCGGAAGTTATGGCGCTGGGAATACTAGATGACATTCGTCTGACATTCGTCTCGCAGAAACCGATCATTTCGTGTCTTAAGACATCAATGTGTCGCCACGAGCCGCATGGTTTAATATGGATTCTTATGTCTATGTGTTTTTACTCTCATACTCTAAAATATCCCCATTGACATGCATTATAAGACTATCACACTGCAACGGTTGGAGTTAAAAATCTTAATTTGTGTTCTACTGAAGAAACAAAGACACCTACATCTTGGATGCCCTGGGGGTAAGCAGATAAACATAAAAAAAATCCTTTTTGGGTGAACTATCCCTTTAATTGTACTTAAATAGAGATCACCTTCATGACCGTTTCTTAACACACTTTTAAAAAGTGCACTTTGTAAAAAGGTTCATTTCAAATCATTGTTTTAATAATCTTTAAATGCTTTCATGCTTTAAATTGCCCTTATTTTGATGTGTTTACTAACATATTAAAGCACATGTAAAATATTTGATTATAATTTTAACTGTAGTTAACTTTAAATGTGCTAATTGCAACTTCATCGTTACAAATATGTTTAAATACATGACATACAAGCTTCAAAAGAAATTACATTAGAGTATATTTTGGTTTGCCATAAACGCTTGTCAGTATATTCAGCAGCACACTTTAACCATACTTCAATAATAATAGAATTAGCTAATTGTCTGTAAAAGAGCAGCGTGAACATTCTGCTAAACACTGTATCCACTGGAGAAAGTGTTTTCAATCATAACAAAGGCACTTCATGCTCAAAATCTTGTTCTCTTTGTATTTGTTTTCTGCATTTTCACGTCTGCTGTAGCTTCTAGTGAGAAATGACGAGAACTTCCACCTTTCAGCATGACAATGATCCGAAACACATCTAAAATCAACAAAAGAATGGTTCAGCAAAGAAAGATGAATGTTTCGGAATGGCCCATCCAGAGCTCAGATCTGAAGAGGGCCATGCACAGGAGATGCCCTCGCAATTTAACTGATCTGGAACGTTTTTGCAAAGATGTATGTGTGACGTACGGGTTGGAGTTGCTCAATATGAAGAAGGCGCTTCCCTCTGGGATGGGTGGTGTCTTTTCTCTGAGGCTCAGCTCTGACAGTCTCTGGGGCCGTGATGACACCTCTGGCACTTCTTCCTCATCCTCCTCTACATACACACACAATAACAGTGATCAGCTGACATCACTGGAGCTCAAGTGATGAGAGGTAAATACTATAAGAGGTTCACCTGAGGAGTACATCATTTCCTCGGCCTGATCCTGATCGGCCTCCTGATCACCAGACGCCTGCAAATAAAGCACATCAGTAATAGTGATAATGTCGAGCACAGCAAAAAAAAATTCTTACTCATTATTTTTGTCTTGTTTTCGAGCACAAATATCGAAACATTCTTAAAGATACATTTACTAGAGCAGAACCCGTTACAGTAAACCCCCCCCCTCTCACTAGGTGCCTCCTGTTGCCAAAAACTTCCTAAGTGATGGGGCTGATCCCAATATGTCAATGGAGGGACAACAACAAGACAAAAAAACATGTAAGACATTTTTGTTGTTGTTGCAGTAAGTCAGCTGTTCATGATCACAAAGTGATACTGTTCAGATGACTAAATCCAGAGATGTCATGCATGTAAATAAATATCACCCACCTTAATGTTTCCCTCTTCACC